>NC_134894.1:48806263-48831263 GCF_041734735.1 Babylonia areolata | reverse complement strand
GACGTGCTATGCCCCGGAGACAGCTGCCCCAATTTCACACAGAGAAATCCGTCCTGATAAAACGTTTATACAATACAATACAATACAATACAATACAGTACAATATAATACAGTACAGTACAATACAATACAGTACAGTACAATACAATACAATACAGTACAGTACAATACAATACAGTACAGTACAATACAATACAGTACAGTACAATACAGTACAGTACAATACAATACAGTACAGTACAGTACAATACAGTACAGTACAATACAATACAGTACAGTACAGTACAATACAATACAATACAGTACAGTACAATACAATACAGTACAGTACAATACAATACAATACAGTACAATACAATACAGTACAGTACAGTACAATACAATACAATACAGTACAGTACAATACAATACAGTACAATACAATACAGTACAGTACAGTACAGTACAATGCAATACAATACAGTACAATACAATACAGTACAATACAATACAATGCAATACAATACAATACAGTACAGTACAATGCAATACAATACAGTATAATACAATACAGTACAATACAATACAGTACAATATAATACAATACAGTACAGTACAATACAATACACTGCACAGTGGCCCACCAATACCAACGCAATGCTGAATGCCAGGTGCAATGTGAACCCGAGGAATGTCAAACAAGTAGTAAAGTGACAGCTGAATGATTAATGGCATCTCCTGTGCATTCTGAAATCATCGATAGCCTGGTCTTTTGTGAAGCATATGACTCACAAACTAGGAGGCAAGATTGCACTGGCTCTTCGTGCTGCAGCTTTTGGGGCAAGTTGGCCTATGGGAACCATCCCAACGCCGACTGTCCTAAAGCCCTCTTGGCCGAGAGAGTGGGGACGTAACTTGGCCAAGACACTCTCCACTATACTAAGACTCTAGCCCAGATAGTCAGGATAGCAGTTGCCTCCTCTGCTGTTCTGATAGTCACAACCGGGTACGACTGATGTCATACATACATACAATACTGATATCACTGACAAAATGTGTTGTGGACAGATAGACCGGGAAACAATGAAGACTAACATGCGGTACATGAACCGTGAAGGTCTAGTCGAACACTACACGACAATTACACATTATTATTATTATCATCATTATGAGCATTTACGCCTAATCTTGAAATTAAGCCCTAGGCGTTTATAAATAGAACACACACGCAAATATCAAAAAGGAAAAAAAAAAAAAAATGAACACAAGACACCAAACATTATTTAGAATTATTCACCCCGCCTCGCCCCCCCCCCTACCCCCCCTCCCACACACAACACACAGAAGTACAAACGCACGCATGCACACAAGTCATAGCACACAATCATAAATAGTGCACAATCAAAAAATGCAAACAACATTTTCTGAAAGTCTCAAACTCACATACATGGCGATCATAATTCTATACTCACCGTGTTCTGCAGAATGTCCAGTGCCCTGGCGGCCAGAGCCTTGGTCTGAGGCACGAGCTCTTTCTCCACCATGAGGTAGAACAGCAGGTGGCTGGGCTCTCCGCGGGGCGGGGTCTCCTCTGCCGGTGACGTGGCGGTGGTCTCTGACGTCAGAGGGTGGGCCTGCGTCATCGTTAGCAACGTCAGCACGGACAGCGCGGCTTTGAACGTCACCTCCCGCATGATGATGGTCACTGCAATGACACAGTGGCAGACTTTAATGATGATGGTGATGGTGATGATGACAATGAGGAGGAGGATGATGGTGATGGTGATGATGACAATGAGGAGGAGGATGATGGTGATGGTGATGATGACAATGAGGAGGATGATGATGGTGATGGTGATGATGACAATGAGGAGGAGGATGATGGTGATGGTGATGATGACAATGAGGAGGAGGATGATGGTGATGGTGATGATGACAATGAGGAGGATGATGATGGTGATGGTGATGATGACAATGAGGAGGATGATGATGACGATGAGGAGGATGACAATGAGGAGGATGATGATAACAATAATAATAGAAATATAAAATAGAATATATCTTTATCATCAAGTGTATCGGGGTCGCAAGGAATATTGGAGGTGGGTGGGGGCAGTATATCAAAGAAACAAACTTGAAACAAACTTGGGCAGTGGGATCTGTTTCGTGTCTGGCTTCTTGCACACAGGACAAAATGTAACAGCTATAACTTGTCAGAGCTGGCTTGAGGCTTCCCATAGATAGCACACACACACACACACACACACACACACACACACACACACACACATATCAGAAGAACATACAAGTACTTGCATTAAAGAACCTGAAAAAACAGTGAATGTGTTGCATGAAATTTCAGAAAAACAACATTTTTTCCTCTGTATCTCACAACCACACACACACACACACACACACACACATACACACACACACACGTACACGCAAACACGCACACGTACACGCACGCACACGTATACGTACACATAAGAACAGTACAAAATGAATAGATTGGTACGTAGGCCTATATAAAAACGTCACAGATGCTGTGAACATACTTCACAAACAAAATCTGTGTGGACTGTAAGAAGTTTCGGAAGTCAGAAACTATCGGACAACTCTCGCTCCTCTTCATTTAATTCTTTGGTTCTCGTGTATTGATACTGAATCAGTGTTGTCAACGTACGCACACACACACATTCCTCGCCCACCGGCCCACTTAGTTCACCAAGTGACGCAGGCGTTGAAAACGTCAGCGTGACACATTCACATGAGAGGTCTTGTGACACGACTGATGCTGTACACATCCGCCCGGATCTGAAACTGACTTCTAGTCTTCGTGTTTTTTTGTGTTTTTTGTGTGTGTGTGTGTGTGTGTTTTTTTGTCGTGTGTGTGTGTGTGTGTGTGTGTGTGTGTGTGTGTGTGTGTGTGTGTGTGTTGTTGTTGTTGTTTTTGTTCGTGTGTGTGTGTGTGTGTGTGTGTGTGTGTGTGTGTGTGTGTGTGTTGTTGTTGTTGTTGTTGTTCGATTGTTGTTGTTTTTTACCCATTCCCCCTGTTTTTTTTTGTTGTTTTTTAATATTTCATTTTAAAACCCCAGTCACCACGTGCTTGTCCGCCGGTTGGTGACGCGGGTCTTCTACTAAAATAAAAAGATTAAAAATAAATTTAAAAAAACTGAGAGAGAGAGAGAGAGAGACAGAGACAGAGAGATAGAGAGAATGAATGAATGAATTTTCTTTAATGAGGGAAGTAGAATAAGCAAGGACATGCCTTTTTTTTCACCTGGCCCTCAAAGCAGAGAGACAGAGAATTGAAGAGAAAAATTGTTTCAATACAGAAACGAATTAAAAGAAAAAAAAAGTAGAACGTGTTGCAACGAAAAAAAAAAAAAAATCGAAAGAAGAAGAAAAAAGAAAAAGAAAAAAGAATGCTGTCGAAAATATGCCCGTAACTCTTACTGTACTCACACTGGCATACCACTGATACACGCGACAGCGCGCGCGCGCGCGCACACACACACACACACACACACACGCACACAGGTGTTATGTAGGGACTCATTATCATAGGCGGGGTGGGGGGTGGGGGACAAAATCAAGTCAATGCACACTGATACACTAAAAAGGAAAGAAAGACTAGTGAGATCTTGATAAACGATTGAAACAAACAGAAATTCGGGAAAAGAAAAGTGTGGTAAAACCGTCATTAGCAACAACAACAACTAAATGAAAAAGAAAAGCCACCGCTCCACTACTACTACTACTACTGCTTCTACTACTACTACTACTACTGATAATAATGATGATGATGATGATGATGGTGGTGGTGGTGACTCATTATTAATATTATCATTATTATTATGATTATTACTTCCATCGTCAATTCATCAACATAAATAGCCTACTTATTGCATCACGCATGCATGATGTAATAAATACAATTACCATCATCAACTTCTTCTTCATCATCTTCATCATTATCATCATCATCATAAATAGCCACTTTTGCACCTTATTTGCACACAGGCTGGTGGTCTTGAAGCTAATTATTTCTGCCATGAGTTTTCTTCTTCTACTACTACTTCTTCTTCTCCTCCTCCTCTTCCTCCTTCATCATCTCCTCCTCATCTTCGTTTTCCTCTTCTTATCCTTCTCCTCCTCCTCCTCCTCAACATCAACATCATCATTATTTTCCTCTTCTTCTTCTTCTCCTCCTCCTCCTCATCATCATCAACATCAACATCATTATTATTATTTTCTTCTTCTTCTCCTCATCGGGGCAGTGAATCCATAGTCACTGTTTCAAGAGCTGGATACTGGACGGCCCGGCACAATTTAACCTTCACCTTCCGTTGTTTTCACCTTCCCCAACCGAATTCAGGTACCCATTTACACCTGGGTGGAGTGAGCCGGTAAATTCGAAATTCGGAGTAAAAAGCCGCCATTCCCAAGGACACAGCACCATGCTGAAACGGGGCCTCGAACCCTGATCACTGGTGAACACTGGATCACAAGTTTAACACCTGACCAAATCTGCCACAGCGAAAAAATAGAAAAAAAAAAGAAAAAAAAAAGGGAGGAGGGTGAGGGCGGGGAGGGGGTGGGGGTGGGGGGGTTACACTGTAAGGAAGAGGCCACAGTGAACAAAAAAGCCAACATCTTTTCTGTTTTTTTCTTCTTGTTTTTTTTCTTCTTCTTTCTTTCGGAATGAGATAACTCAAAAACGTAAAGAGAATAATGCTGTATTGGTGAGAAGATCTGTGTGGCTATAATGCTACACATTTACTGTAACAATCTGCTTCAAGGATATGCTGCTGTCGGTGAGAATTATGAGCCCTGAGGAGAATGTTTTGCCGGCCAGAACACTCCAAGATAAAATCCAAACTGCATTTGTTTGCCACTTAAGTGCCCCCCCCCCCCCTGTGTGTGTGTGTGTGTGTGTGTGTGTGTGTGTGTGTGTGTGTTTTCTTTCAATCAGAAGTAATGGATTTCTTTCCTTTTCTAAAGCCTCAGTGCAGCAATGATGAATGATAAACTTCATTTTGAACACAAACAGCAACAACAGTGTCGGCCAAGTTTCAACAGATTATCCTGACGCTAACACGACAAATATTTACACTGCATTGTGAATCTGTTCCGTGATGACATGACGCAGAACAGCAAAAACAAATAAATGAATAAATACATAAATCAATCAAATAAATCAACCGGTCAAACAAATTGCAAATACAACAAATAAGCCTATTTCTGCACCGTGAGTGTACAGCAAACACAACTTACTGGTGTGGAAGAAATCAACTTTTGACGAGACTCTAAAAGTTGCTGTCCAAAGCCGCTCCCGGCAAAATGACCGATTGTTTCGAAATCCTTTGCAGAAAAACAACAACCCAGATCTAAGATGCACTTTTAACTCTTGGTATCCTCTTCACCCACCCACACACTAAACAACACTTAAAAATCTATCTATCTCTCTCTTTGACGGTCTGATAGTCACTGAAAAAAAACACCCCAACACTTTTGCAATAGAACAAAAGAATAACGTCAGCCGTCGCTTCCCAGCTTCTCAAGTTCGGCAGATGCACAGACTACGGACAAAAGCGTAAAACTGTTTTCTGCGTTGCCGCCACGGGGGTTATATATAGCCCAAAGCTGCGACACTGCGGGAATTTCCCAAATCGCCGCAAATAAAAAGACGGGGAGGAGCTAAGTTTAGAACATGTGCCCCACACGGAAGAAGAAACCGGAGGGGTGTTGTAACGTCCACAGTTTAGCGGAGTAATACAAAGGGGGAATGGCCATAATTCTTTGTCCTAGTTCTGAGTGGACTTAACGTGGGGTGTCGGTGGGGGGAGGGGGAGAGGGATGTGAAACTGATGTGCTGTTTATCGTGGTATGAGGGTGGAGAAGGGGAAGAGGGGGAGTGGGAAGGGGGGTGGGGGTGGGGTGGGGGGGGGGGGGGGGGGGGGGCGAAGGGGAAGTCACCGTGTAGAGATCGGGTTTTCATGGTTGAAGTTGCATTTTGTCTCCCGTGATCAGACGTTACCAACAGACTGTCGTGAACACTCACATCATTTCCGGTCGTCTGACTGAATGTTCTCCTTGTCTCATGATCGCAGCTGGTGCGTCAGCCTTTACTCCGCTCACAACCCCCCCCCCCCTTCCCCCCCCCCCCCCCCCCCCCCGCCACCCCCCATATTTTTTTTATTTTTACTTTCTTCCCTTTTTATTTTCACACACCCCCACCCTGCATTCCACACTTTCTCCCTCCTCTGCCCTTACAGATCTATATTCAAATCTATATATATTTTAGCTCTATAAATATGTGTGTGGCTTTTCCAACTCATGACCACCCCATTTCTTGCTGAACAAGTCTGTACAGTGAAGTGACGTGGCGTGAGACAGTGGTGGTGGTTTTCTGAGTTTACTTTCCCGTCCATCTCATCAGTCAGTTCAAGTTCAGTCAGTTCGGTGTTTCGACAGTTACTCGGACAGAACTGACATATTCTTTCTTTAAGTTGGCGCGCTGTCACTGGCTGCTTCAGACGCTGTGTGTGTGTGTGTGTGTGTGTGTGGTGCCGTATGTGTGTGTGTGTGTGTGTGTGTGTGTGGTGCCGTGTGCGTGTGGTGAGCGTGCGCCGCGCACATATGGCAGTAAAACAAACAAACCAAAAAAAACCAAAAAAAACGTCTTTGCATGGGGAAAGACAAGAAGAAAGAAGAGAAGAAGGAGGAGGAGAAGGAGGAGGAGGAGAAGGAGGAGGAGAAGAAGATGGTGATGATTATAATAATCCCATCATGCATGCGCGGTGCAAAAGTATGCTATGACATGATGATGATGAAGATTCAGGAGAAGATGATGATCATAATTATCACATCACGGATGCGTGGTGCAACAAGTAGGCTATTTATGACTGATGAGGATGATGACAATGAAAGTAAGAATAATGATTATAATGATAGTAATTTAGTCACCACCATCATCATCATCCTCACTATCATCATCGTCATCATTGTTATTAGTAGTAGTAACAGTAGCAGCAGCAGTAGTTGTGCCAGTGGAGCGGTGGCTTAGTTGTAACGCGTCCGACTGGGAATCGAGTGTGCACGGGTTCAAGTCTCGGACCGAGATTTGTTACTCCCCCTTCCGGCCCCCGAATTACACCCTGAGTGGTGGTTTGCCGGGCGGAGTGCCAGTCCTTCAGATAAGCCGTTCAACGGTGGTTCCACTGACTGAGTGGCATGCATTAAGCTCAAGTAAAATTCTGCAGAAAAATATAAATTGATCAGTCGTCGTGAACAATAGACCGAAATAACAACAACAACAACAACAACAACAACAACAAAAAAAAAAAGGTCAGGGAGAACAGCCCGAAATCTGTTCTGAAAATACAATGCAATGCAACATTCATTATTATTATCATCATGAACATGATCATCATGATTATTATTATTATTATTATGATTATGGTTATGATTATGATTATCATTATTATTATCATTATTATTAGTATTATTATTATTATTATTATTATTATTATTCCCGACACTGAATTAAGGGAAGGGGGGTGGGGGGTGGAGAGCAGCTAAGTTCTTAAAACGGGCAGGTTTTCTTTCCTTTTTCTGACCAGTACTCAAAGCATCACTTCAGGCCCATTGGAAAGGGCTATACCCCTAAAGCTCCAACCTTTACGTCTTTCTCAGTAGTGCTTGTACTCATGACGGTTGCTCAAAAGCGCTCCCAGATATCGAGCTCAAAAGTGCCGAGGGGCTGTACTCCCTTTGGCGCAAGTAGCGAATCCCAGCGGGTACGATGATAACAATCACTTTACTATATACCGTATACTGTACTCTGTGTGTCTGTGCTGATAAACAGTAAAATAAATGTTATTATTGCATGCTGTATTACCACTAACACGCGCGAACCTTTCTTTTCCCAACACCAAAATTTATTCTCTTTTTTTCGTTCGATTGTCTTCAAAAGATTATGACAGTGTGTGTGTGTGTGTGTGTGTGTGTGTGTGTGTGTGTGTGTGTGTGTGTGTGTGTGTGTGTGTGTGTGTGTGTGTTGTTACACAACTGATGGCGGAGCAGCTCAGCCGCCTGAGGAAAGTAATTACGTGAACACTTCTGAGGGGGCAACTGTTACAGATGTTAAACAACTGAATGTGTTGTCAAACAGTGAGTCCAGAACATTTCAAACCCGAATTATACATCCTGTTTTTGTTTGCGCTCGATTGTACTGTAATGTGCTTTCAGGCAGTGAATATGTGAATATACTCTCAACAGCATCAGTCTTTTTTTTTTTCTAACACCAAAATTTATACTTTTTTTGTTGTTCGATTGTCTTCAAACGATTATGACAGTGTGTGTGTGTGTGTGTGTGTGTGTGTGTGTGTGTGTGTGTGTGTGTGTGTGTATGTGGTGTGTGTGTGTGTGTGTGTGTGTGTGTGTGTGTGTGTGGTAAATCCCCTTTTGATGAAAGGAATGGGGATTTACGTTGCCTGACCTAGGTTTGACCTCAGCGCACGCTCCGGTAAGGCCTTGACAAAGTGGTGCTTAACATCCACATAATGCACGTATCACTGTGTGTGTGTGTGTGTGTGTGTGTGTGTGTACATGAGTGAGTGTGAGATAGCATACTGTATGTGTGTATAGAGAGAGAGAGGGAGAGAGTGTATGGTATGTACGTGTGTGTGTGTGTGTGTGTGTGTGCGCGCGCGCGCGCGCCCCTGCGTATGGGACGAATGCATATGTGCTTACGCGCGAAGCTTAACTTGAAGACACCAGCCGCTTTTTATGGTCGGCAAACCTTGTACGTGATTCTACCACCATGGTATTTTTCTTTTCTTTTCTTTTTTCTTCTTTTTTTTTTAATACATCTTATTCTTTTTCAATCTATCTTTATTAAGTTACCTGTTTGTTATACTTCAACTATGTTTATTGTTTATGGACACACACACACACGCACACACACACACCGCCACACACACACACACACACACACACACACACACACACACACATATATATATATATATATATATATATAGAGAGAGAGAGAGAGAGAGAGAGAGAGAGAGAGAATCTTTTTGTCTCTCTAGGCCTGACACGCGCGCTGGGTTTACGGGCAGGTAAAGTAATACCCCCCCCCCCCTTCCTATTTCACCGCCCTCCCCCTTACTCCTCACCACATAATCTACTGGTCCGGTCTGCCCCTCCGTCTCCGCCACCCCCACTCCTCCACCCGCGTCCACTCCCCCCCCGCCCCCCCTCCGCCATATTTTCTGTTTGGAGACAAAGTACAATTAAATTGGGTATCCCGTGTTCATTACATCCCAACCTAGCCCCACCCATCCCCCACCTCCACCCGCCCACCTTCCTTCCTTCCCTCCCCAGTCTAACACCCCTCCACATCCTCCCGTCCGCCCCTCCCCCTCCCCCCGCCCCTCTCCTACCCATGCACACGAACCTCTCACATGTTATTAGTGTACCAAGTGACCACTTAGCGACGATCGCATTGCAGCTCAGAGCAGACGTAACAAAACACCATGTCAAAGCGACCTCCACAGACACACAGACACAAAACCACATGCACAGACACCGGCAAAGCCACACACACACACACGCACACACACACACACACACACACACGCACACACACACACACGCACGCAATAATACAATTGAATTGATTGCTTCACTTATAAATTTTTTTGTTTGTTTGTTTGTTTGTTTGTTTGTTTGAATGTTTTCGTAGTTTGATTCATTTTAGTTGATCTATTTCATTTCAGTATTTCCTTTTTAATTCTAGTAGAATTTTTGTTTTTGTTTTGTTTTCTAATTTCATTGTACTTTGTTCAATTTATTTCGCTCCAGTTTGATTTTTTTATATATTCTATTTGTGTGACTATTCTTATCATTCATTTTCGTTGTATTTTCACACTGAAAACATCCATCAGTTTTTGCGATGTGGGAGAGAGGGTGTGTGTGTGTGTGTGGGGGGGGGGGGGGGGGGGGTCGGGGTGTGTGTGTGTTGGGGGGCGGGGGGTGAGGAGGAGGGAGGGAGAACTGTGGCTTTTTTCGCCTTTTCTCAGAAATGCTCGTTACGTTTGTGGGAGAAAAGAAAAACCACACAAAAGGATGCGCGACTGAACTAAGGGACGTAATAGATGCGGGGAGGGGAGGGGAGAGGGGAAGGGGAGGGAGGGAGGGGGGGGGGGGGCGGGGAGGGGGGAAGGGGGGGGGGACACAGGGGGGAAAACCCCTCTGTGTGTCCACCAGAAATTCTGGGGCGTTCCAGGATTTGTGTGTGTGTGTGTGTGTGTGTGTGTGTGTGTGTGTGTGTGTGTTTTCTCACTGGTCTGGTCTGGGTGTCTGCATGGTGTATTGATGTCCAGTTTCTGAGGAAAGGGGAGAGAGAGAATGAGACAGAGAGAGACAGAGAGAGAGAGAGAGAGGGGGGGGGAGGAGGAGGGAGATAGACAGCGGCATGGCAAGGAGAGAGACAGAGACAGTGGCAAAAAAGAGAGGCAGAGACAGTGGCAAAAAAGAGAGGCAGAGACAGTGGCAAAAAAGAGAGACAGAGACAGTGGCAAAAAAGAGAGACAGAGACATTTTATATTGATGTGCAGTTTCTGAGGAAAGGAGGAGCGAGCGAGCTAGACAGAGAGAGAGGGGGGAGGGGAGGAGGGGATGGGGTGGGGGAGATAGAGACGTGGAGAGGTGGGGGGAGGGGGTGTAAAGAGACAGAGACAGACAAAGAAACAGGAACAGGCAGAGAGAGAGACAAGAGGTCATAGAGAAACAAAGAGAGATAGACAGAAGGTGTGAGAGTTAGAGAGAAAGAACTAGAGAGAGAGAGAGAGAGAGAGACAGAGACAGAGAGACAGAGACAGACAGACAGACAGACAGACAGAGAGAGAGAGAGAGAGAGAGAGAGAGAGAGAGAGAGAGAGAGAGAACCTGAACAAGTAAGTTACAATCGTAATCATGTACAAAGAAAAATATCTCATCAAGCAGTATATTACTAATAGCAACTGCGCGTCTTAAAAAAATTTTTTTTTAAGGCTTTAGATAAATTTATATAGTAATGAACACAATACCATCTCTTTGTCGAGTGATGAAAACAATCTGATCTATCTATCTATCTGTCTATCTATCTGTCTATCTATCTTATCTTATCTTCACTATGTCCATGGTACAGAAACACAAAATGTAATTTATTCCTTTGAGCTGACTTACATAATTGACATACTAACTGCACTGCATCATTTCTCGTTTTTCATAATGATCGCTTACATATTGATGAAACTCGGAATAGTTAAATAATTGAGTTAGAAAGAGACAGAAAGAGAGAGAGAGGGGGGGTTGGGGGGGGGAGTAAGTGAGAAAGAGACAGAAAGAGAGACAGAACAAGAGACATATAGAGAAAGAGAGAGAGAGTTAGAAAGAAAGACAGAGAAAGAGAAAAAGAGAGAGACCGAAAGGAGAGTCACAGAGAGAGAGGCAGACAGACAGAGACAGAGAGACAAAGACAGCGAAAAAGAGAGAAACAGAGAGACATTTTATACTGATGTGCAATTTCTGGGGAAAGGAGGAGAGAGAGAGAGAGAGAGAGAGAGAGAGAGAGAGAGAGAGAGAGAGAGAGAGAGAGAGAGAGAGAGAGAGAGAACAAGAACAAGAACAAGAACAAAACTTTAATCTCCAGGCCTCCGGCCCCTAGAAAGAAGTCAAAAGTACACACTATGGTGATCACGCAGCAACAACAAAATGTAAAATACATACTAACGTAAACCTGTAGAACAAAAGTGCTTCTTGTGCATAGTAAATTAATTCTAACTTTCATCATTGTTGTCACATCGTATCTTCAGGGCGTTAAATATATAAACGCAGAGTTTACGAATACTGTAAACAGAACCATTCTTCAGCAAGTGAACATACGATTGACCTTCAGAGTTCAGATGTTTTTGCCGCAGGTTATTGTAAAGGACACAATTGTTTATAAAACGGTTTTCATCTTCGACCACATTTCAACATTTACATGCGTAATTTGAATTACATTTGAATGTTCTCCTAAAAAATGATCCATTTATTGGGAGCAAACCAAGCCGTAATTTTACCAAACAGTCCCTAAAACACTTTTTATCTACAAAGTCAAAATATTGCTCACACTGAAAACCAGTTTTAAACAGTCTGTAGTTATGATATATATCTTTAGACATTACTGACTCGTCCCACTCTTGCATAAATAAAAAATTATATCTTTCATTCTTTGCTTAAATAATGACAAAAAGTTCGCTCACAACCAACGCATTGTTGCAACCAGACATATCCAAACCCAAGTCTAAATAAAGTGTGTGTGTGTTTTTTTTGGTTTTTTTTTTATTTAAGAAATTTTTTTTTTATACTAAAGACACCCAGCATTTTTTCCCCTTTCGTCTCGGTTAAACAACATCAAATATGTCTGTCTGGGTAATCGGTGCACATTCATATTCAGCAACCTTAACCAGTACTTGATACACACACACACACACACACACACACACACACACACACACACAGAGAAAGAGAGAGACATAACGACAGAGAGACAGAGACAGTGAAAAAAAGAGAAACAGAGAGACATTTTATATTGATGTGCAATTTCTGGGTAAAGGGGGAGAGAAAGAGATAGAGATAGAGGGACATCACATGACATGATGATTTACTGTCAAAAGCATTTACAGCCATGAGAGAGAGAGAGAGAGAGAGAGAGAGAGAGAGAGATGCGGATGTTCTATTCATATAAAGGCCATTGGTCCTCATGAAAGGGCACAATACATAAAGAGCACAGTCACTGAAGAAAATTAAGTTGTAACAGATCAGAGAGAGAGAGAGAGAGAGAGAGAGAGAGAGAGATACAAAGTCAAACTGTTTTTGTGTCAGGGCTGTCGCCCACAACCTGAGTGATGACATGAGTTGTGTACAGGGGAACGTTAACATGTTCGTAGCTTGCTTCCGTACATTCATTGCTATGTGAACAAAACTAGTAGCTTAGAGACATTTTAACTAAACTGATTCATCAGTACTAGACATACGTAAGCAGAATTTAAACATAGATGGATTTCGATGATATTTTGGCTGAACAAATTCATTTCGAATTCCATTATACATTATAGGACACATAAGTAAAAAGTGAAGTTCCGATTCTAGTATGTTGTTGCAAAAAAAAAAAAAAAAAAAAAAAAAAAAAAGGGCACCATTTGTTTCAGTCAAGGCTGGATTTATATTGTAAAAAAAAAAATGTGAATTTAGGGATGACATACGGCCTATAAATCTTGAAAATGTTTTACGTTGCTGAACATTGTTAATAAGATACAAATATGGTCGTTAGGGTATGTTTGACGTGAGAGTGAACCTGACAGAGATCATGGGAAGGTAACGAACCACTTGGAGCATAACAATCTATAAGCCTTTGCTTGAATTCCCTGATAAAGACATCGGTATCACCCGGTGACACACTGTGCTTCCTAAACCACCCCCAAACCATAAGTGTATGATATATCATGAACTGAACACACCCACGTGATGTAGTATTGATTTTGTGAAGACAGGAGCATGTTGTATATGCATTTTGGGGATACCTATTTTCATTCATAAGAACGAGTCGAAGCCAGAACTTTATTCATCTCATAAGTATTTATGTATGTAAGTATTGATTAAAAAATTGAACATCTACCAGTTTCACCATATACAAGATGTCTATGAGACTTAGGGTTAACACCCTAAAATCGTTTTAAAGCATCTAGATGTACTTTTTCTGTATATTCCAGGTCTTTCGTCAGTCCCCAAATTCCTGAACCGTATGTCAGAACGGACTGCATTTGACAGTCAAACATTTTGAAAACTAAACCTGGAGAGTGTTATCCAACAGACCATACCAATTTCATGATAACTGACACTCCCATACGGGCTCGGTCAGCAAGATCTTGAAACGTTGGTTGGAAAGACAGTCATGTTGTCAGGAATATACCCAAGTGCTTGTACACGTTAACAATTTTTAGCTTTCAGCCCCACAATACCGGAAAGATGATCAACCATTTCTGTATGCAACAATATTAGACTTTGAGAGAGAGAGAGAGAGAGAGAGAGAGAGACAGACAGACAGACAGACAGACAGACAGACAGACAGAGACAGAGAGACAGAGAGAGTGAAACAGAGAGATAATTATATAGTAAGAGAGAGAGGGAGACAGACAGACAGAGACACAGTGAGGGAATGAAAAAGACAGAAACGGAGACAGACAGACAGGGGACGGGGTGGGGGGGGGGGGCGGGGGCGGAAGGTGGGGGGAGGGGGGCGTGCTAATATTCTACTTCTTCTTGGTTTTAGTTTGACGGTTGATAACCGTTTCACACAAGCACGGTTGTGTTGAAATAAAACTCCCCCCCCCCTCCGGTGGCATATAAATCTTTCAGGTGCTGGCTGGCAACACACACACATTGTTCACTCGCGGTTCACCATCAACACACGCACATTGTTCACTCGCGGTTCACCATCAACACACACACATTGTTCACTCGCGGTTCACCATCAACACACACACATTGTTCACTCGCGGTTCACCATCAACACACACACATTGTTCACTCGCGGTTCACCATCAACACACACACATTGTTCACTCGCGGTTCACCATCAACACACACACATTGTTCACTCGCGGTTCACCATCAACACACACACATTGTTCACTCGCGGTTCACCATCAACACACACACATTGTTCACTCGCGGTTCACCATCAACACACACACATTGTTCACTCGCGGTTCACCATCAACACACACACATTGTTCACTCGCGGTTCACCATCAACACACACACATTGTTCACTCGCGGTTCACCATCAACACACACACATTGTTCACTCGCGGTTCACCATCAACACACACACATTGTTCACTCGCGGTTCACCATCAACACACACACATTGTTCACTCGCGGTTCACCATCAACACACACACATTGTTCACTCGCGGTTCACCGTCAACACACACACATTGTTCACTCGCGGTTCATCATCAACACACACACATTGTTCACTCGCAGTTCACCATCAACACACACACATTGTTCACTCGCGGTTCACCATCAACACACACACATTGTTCACTCGCGGTTCACCGTCAACACACACACATTGTTCACTCGCGGTTCACCATCAACACACACACATTGTTCACTCGCGGTTCACCGTCAACACACACACATTGTTCACTCGCGGTTCACCATCAACACACACACATTGTTCACTCGCGGTTCACCGTCAACACACACACATTGTTCACTCGCGGTTCACCATCAACACACGCTCCAAGCGGACTCTTCACCAGTTTCAACAACTGTCGGGAAAGGTTAGATTAAGGTTAAAGGTTAAAGGAATTGAACCCTTTTGCGGCCATGCTGGACTGAAGTGAAACGTCGAGGGTTGGGCACAGTAGCAAGGCGGGGCCCAGTCCTCCCCCCCCGCACCCCCCAGCCCCCCCCCCCCCCACGCCCCCCCCCCCCCCCCGCTCCACTCCCCCTCCACCCGCTCCCTCCCCACCCCACCCCACCTCTTTCGGGAAAAATGCAACGTGTGAAAAGCGTGCTCACTTTTCGACTGCAGTTGAATGCAATGGCCTTTCACCCACCGCCACGGCCTTCGCTCCTCCCCCTCCCCCCCCCCCCCCCAGCCCCCACCTCCCAACCTATCATTCTCCTCCCCTCCCCTCCTCCCCAAAGAGCACCCCCCACTCCCCCTTTCCCCGCACTAGCGTTGTACAAGGGAGCCTCGGAATGAGACATGCAATTGGAAAGCGTGCAAACAAACAAAAAAAGGGGGGGGGGGGGTTGGCGCTGTAGTGAGTAGCGACGCGCTCTCCCTGGGAAGACCAGCCCGAATTTCACACAGAAAAAACAAACAGATCACATTCATACCACGCACTGCACTGCACTACACTACACTACACTACACTGCTCTTTACTACTTACGTCACTACACTGCACTACGCTGCACTACACTACACTAGGTTACGCTAAAACTACCGGCGGCTACCGATCACACAATTCAACGCTCTCTACACCACTCTGCTGTACACTACACTACGCTACAACCCACGACACCTGGTTACGCAGAAATACATTTTCACCACCACCACGACGGACTACCACTACTGCTGCTACTACTACTGACTACAACTTCTAATACTGCTATTAGTACTACTATGGACCAGCAAAACAAACAACAAACAAAACTGATAATATAAACTTTTTCAAGCTGGACGCCGGGCTGACAACAAACAACGACACTCGAGTAATGCAGAATTACGTCATAAATAAATGTTGAAAGAAATTCGAGCTAAATAAATGTTGAAAGAAATTCAAGCTTTACTCACTTTATCAGTCAATATGTAGGCGGATTCTCAGAACACCGGTTTTTCACCGAACACACCAAACTGCGCGCAAACTTCTTAATCCGAACACCGCCCACTTTGCACGAAAACTCTTTAATAATACGGTACAAAACCTCGCCAGTACAACAGTACAGCAGAGGTACAAAAGTAGCTGTGGGGCACACAAACCGAACACGTGTACTGCCACCTGAACTCTGACACAAGAACCCCAAAGAGTTTGTGTCGGGCTTGGAAGACAAGACATAAAAACAAGCAGCTGTGTGTGTGAGTGTGTGCGCTGAATGCTCGCGGTCTTGCGAACTAAAAGCTTTTATATCTCCCAGTGCACTGCACAACACACACACACACACACACACACATGGATGCAGATTCCAGGAATCTTCCGTTTACGAGAAAGGTGAGAGAGGACATACAAAAACATTGGAGCGTCGGACAGAGATAGGTTCTCTTCTCTCTCTCTCTCTCTCTCTCTCTCTCTCTCTCTCTCACAGGCACACACACACACACACACACATGCTCTATAGCTCTCCCACTCTATCACAGGAACACACATACACGCACAGACATACAACCACAGACACACGCGCACACACATACACGTACACACAAGAACATGCACATGCACAATCATGCACGCAGGCACACTCGCACACACACTCACACACTCGCATGCACTCACACACAAACACAGACACTGACATATACATACATACATACAGACAGACAGACATCCGCACCACCGCCACCCCCCCCAAGCCCCCTTCCTCCCCCCCCACCCCCACTTTTTTTCTGACGATTGGTACATGAAAACATTGTGTGCAGTTTAGTGCGAGTTTGAAGTGTGTCGTTTACAAACGCACACCCACACACGCGCGCGCGCGCGCAAACATAAACGACCGTGCACACATACACACACAAATACACACGTGCGCATACACACACACACACACTCAATCACACACACACACACACACACACACACACACACACACACACACACACACACACACACACACAATCACACACTGTGTGGTTCGTCCGTCGGGATCGACGAGGACCATCTAGTCATCCTGGAGGTGGGTGAGTTGGGCTCTGTGGGTGCGCAGATGACTGGTCAGGCCAATCCGCACCCGGAAGGTTCTGACGCAGGACGCAGTGTGGACAGGGGATGGTGGCGGCTGTCGGGGACTTGCTGGCACTGCTTTTCCTGGCCTGTCTGCGTTGCTCTGCCTCAGCGATTCTGTTGGCCTCACAGGATTTGGCGCCTTTGTGGACAGCTGAACGCCACTTTGGTCTGTCCATTGCATTCAGCTCCCATGTGTCGTGGCTGATGTTGAAGGCCTTCAGAGAAACTTTCAGAGTGTCTTTGAAGCGCTTCTTTTGGTCTCCATGTTGGAGTTCGCCGTACAGCAGTTTCTTGGGGAGCCTCTGGTCTGGCATGCGAACTACATGGCCTGCCCAGCGCAGCTGGGCCTGCATCAAGATGGTGTAGATGCTGGGCAAGTTTGCACGAGTGAGCACCTCTGTGTCAGGGATCTTCTCTTGCCACTTTATGCCGAGAAGTTTTCTGAGGCTGGTGGTGTGGAAGTGGTTCAGCTTTTTGGCGTGGCGTTTGTAAACCGTCCATGATTCACATCCATAGAGCAGTGTGGTGAGAACTATGGCCTTGTATACTTTGAGCTTCGTCTCCAGGGTGATGCCTCTCCTGTTCCAAAAGTTCTTATGGAGTCTGCCGAAGGCAGCGCTGGCTTTGGCGAGTCACCTTGGTTTTTGTTTGAAGCCTCCTGAGGTTGAAGAGTGAGCCATCTGTGCGGTACCTGATGCCAATGCCTACGTCAGCGTCTCTGAAGGCATCTGTCAGCATTGCTGAAAACATGAGACTGAACAGGGTGGGGGCACACCCTTGCTTGACTCCGTTGGAGACAGGGAATGGTTCTGAAGTCTCTCTGTTGTCTTGGACTCGGGCGAGCATCCCATCGTGTAGTTGCGTATGATGGTGATGAACTTTCTGGGACATCCGTATTTCGCCATGATTCTCCAAAGGCCATCTCTGCTAACAGTATCGAAGGCCTTGGTCAGATCGACATAGGTGGAGTAAAGGTCGACATTCTGTTCCTGACACTTCTCCTGGAGCTGCCTGGCAGCAAACACCATGTCGATAGTCCCGCGTTCTTTCCGGAAGCCACACTGGCTCTCTGGTAGGAGACCTTGCTCAAGGAAAGCGTCTTTGAAATCCTGTGGAACTGCCTCATGCTGCCAGATGAGCTGGAACAGCTGATGGAGCTTCTCAGTCAGCGCCATACCACCTTCTTTGTAGACCTCAGCTGGAATGGAGTCTGAGCCAGGGGCTTTGCCATTGGATAGCAGACGGATAGCTTTCTGGGTCTCCTCCAAAGTTGGAATGGCATCCAACGACTCACTGACTGGCACCTGGGGGAGTCGATCGATGGCTTCATCATTGATGGTGAAAGGGCGGTTCAGTACGCTGTCAAAGTGTTCAGCCCATCTCTCAAGGATCCCGTCCTTGTCAGTGATCAGGGTAGGACCATCAGCACTGAGGAGTGGAGCAGATCCGGAGGTGGTGGGACCGTAGACTTCTTTCAGGCCGTTATAGAAGTTCTTCATGTCGTTCCTGTCTGCAAAGCCCTGGATCTCATCAGCTTTGTTGCTCAACCAGGAATCCTGCATCTGCCGCAGCTTCAGCTGGATGGTGCTGCGTGCGCTCTTCAGTATGTCTTTCTTTGACTGTGACTTGGGATCTTCAATGTGGGCTCTGTAGGCTTGGCGTTTGTCTTCTAGCAGCTGCTTGATCTCAGTGCAGTTCTCATCAAACCAGTCTTTGTGCTTCCTGACAGAAGGCCTCAGGCACTCCATGGCAGTGTTGTACACCGTCTCATGCAGTGCGCCCCATGCTGCCTCCACATTCTGGTTGTCCAGCACGGTGGACTCAAGGCGTTCCTCCAGGGTGTCAGCAAAGCTCTGCTTGATGTTGCCTAGCTCCAGCTTGTTGACATTCAGGCGTTTGGGTGCTTTCATGCCCTGAGGCCGTCTCTTGGGCTGGATGCGGAGGTTGAGCTTGGAGACGATAAGGCGGTGGTCTGTCCAGCACTCGGCGCCGCACATGGCCCTCGTGACTCGTACGTCCTGCCTGTCCCTCTTCCTGACGATGACAAAGTCGATGAGATGCCAATGCCCAGAGCGAGGATGCATCCATGACGTCCTGTTACGGGTAGGGAGGCAGAAGATGGTGTTTGTGATAAGAAGGTCGTGCTCGGCACATGTCTGGAGAAGTAGTTGGCCATTGCTGTTAGTTACCAACCCCATGCTTCCCAATCACGCCTTCCCAGGAGGTGCTGTCACAACCAACTCTCGCGTTAAAGTCACCAAGAATGATGAGCTTGTCTGCGTTGGGAACAGTGGTGATGACAGCGTTCAGGTCCTCGTAGAACTTGTCCTTGATCTCATCCGGATTGGTCATGGTGGGCGCGTAGGCGCTGACAATGGTGGTAAACCTCTTCCCGCTGCATATAGGGAGTTTCATCGTCATCAGACGATCGTTCACTCCTTTCGGGGGGCCAGCCAGCTTGCCAACGAGGGTTGTCTTCACTGCAAAGCCAACTCCAGCCTCACGTCTCTCCTCAGGTCCGCGACCACTCCAAAAGAAGGTGTAGCCTGCGCCTCGCTCACAGAGTTCGCCTTCTTCTGTCAGTCTGGTCTCACTTAAGGGAGCGATGTCGATGTTGTACCTGACTAATTCACTCGCAATGAGTGCTGTGCGTCTCTGTGGTCTGGCTGACCAGACACAATCACACACACACACACACACACACACACACACACACACACACACACACACACACACACACACACACACACACACTTCTTGTGAAAATAATGTGTTGTTTCTTCTTCGCAAGTGACTAAGATGAGCCTGACGCTGAGTCTGTGGATGACTAATAGATCCAATCCGGACTGTGAAGTGTCGGTGGCACTGCGGACAGAGGTGTATCTGGTGCTGTCCAGGTGGGTTGAGTGCCGGCGTGTCAGATTGGCCGCTGTGCCGATCATCTGTTTCTCAAGAACGGCGACACCAGAGGGGACCCGGGCTGCGCCATGCTAAGAAATCGGTGCAATAATTGACCTGTGAACCAGGTGGAGTGATGGCCTAGAGGTAACGCGTCTCGCCTACGTAGCGAGAGAATCTTAGCGCACTGGTTCGAATCCCGGCACAGCCGTCCGGTATTTTCTCCTCCTCCACTAGACCTTGAGTGGTGGTTTGGTCTTGACGCTAGTCATTCGGATAAGACGATAAACCGAGGTCCCATGTGCAGCATGCATTTGGCGTACGTGAAAGAACCCACGGCAACAAAAGGGTTGTCCCTGGCAAAATTCTGTAGAGAAATCCACTTCGATAGGAAAAACAAATAAAAAAAGAAACTGCAGGCAGGAAAAAATACAACAACAAAAAAGGAAAATAAAAATAAAAAAAGTGGCGCTCTCAGTGTAGCGACGCGCTCTCCCTGGGGAGAGCAGCCCGAATTTCACACAGAGAAATCTGTTGTGAGAAGAAAAAAAAAAGAAAAGAATAATACGATACAATAATTATAGTAGTGGTGTGTGTCCATCGAGATCGATGATGACCATCGTTGTCATCCAGCTGGGGGATGGGGGGAGGGTGATGGTGGTGGGGGGGGGGGGATGCTCATGAATCTATCTGTGAATGCACAGATGGCTGAATAGTCGAATCTGCGCACGAAATGTTCGCTGACAGTTGGGGCAAAGACAGGCATATCATTGTCAGGGAGCTTGTTTGCCCGTGACTTTCTGGCCTGCCTCTTCTCAACAGCTGCAGCAGTCCTGTTGGCCTCGCACAACTTGGCGCCTTTATGCACAGCAGTGCGCCATTTGTCACGGTCCACTGCAGATTCCTCCCAGGAGTCAGGGTTGATATCAAACGCTTTCAGAGAGACTTTCAGAGTATCTCTGAAGCGCTTCTTCTGACCTCCGTGTGATCTCTTCCCTTGTTGCAGCTCGCCATAGAAGAGCCTTTTGGGCAGTCAATGGTCTGGCATGTGCGCCACGTGTCCAGCCCAGCGAAGCTGGGACTGCATCAGGATGGTGAAGATGCTGGGAAGGGTTGCTTTTGCAAGCACCTCCGTGTCTGGGGTACTGTCTTGCCACTTGATGTTCAGTAGCTTCCTGAGGCATGTTGTGTGGAAGTGGTTCAGCTTCTTGGCGTGTCGTTGGTACACTGTCCAAGTTTCGCAGGCGTACAGTAGTGTGGGGAGAACTACTGCTCTGTAGACCTTTAGATTGGTCTTTACACCAATGCCTCTTCTGTTCCAGACATTTGCATAGAGTCTACCAAAGGTTGCGCTTGCTCTTGCAATCCTGCCGTTCACTTCATCGTCGATGGACGCATTTCGTGACAGTGTGCTGCCAAGGTATGTGAACCGCTCCACCGCACTGAGTCTCTGACCGTTGACTGTGATGTTGGGCTCAACGTGGGGTTTTCCTGGGGCTGGCTGATGGAGAACTTCAGTTTTCCTCGTGCTGATGGTAAGGCCGAAGTTCCTGCTGGCAGTGGCAAACTTGTCGACGCTGAGTTGCATGTCAGCTTCAAATCCAGCATTGAGGGCACAATCATCAGCAAACAAAAAGTCTCTGATGATGTCTGTCATGACCTTCGTTTTTGCTTGAAGCCTTCTGAGGTTAAACAGCTTGCCATCTGTTCGGTACTTTAGGCCGATTCCAACATTGCCATATCTGAAGGCATCGGTAAGCACTGCAGAGAACATGAGGCTGAACAGTGTTGGAGCCAGGACGCAGCCTTGCTTGACACCATTTGTGACAGGAAAAGGAGCAGATGTTTCATCATTGTCCTGGACTCAAGCCTGCATGCCTTAATGGAATTGGCTGACCAAGGAAATAAATTTCCGAGGGCATCCGTACTTTGCCATGATCTTCCACAGTCCCTCTCTACTCACGGTGTCGAAGGCCTTAGTGAGGTCGACATAGGTGGAGAACAGATCAGCATTTTGCTCCTGACATTTCTCTTGCAGCTGCCTTGCAGCAAACACCATGTCGGTGGTTCCGCGCTCTTTCCGGAATCCACATTGGCTCTCAGGCAAATGACCTTGGTCAAGGTGTGCTGTGAGGTGGTTTAGTAGTATCCTGGCAAGTATCTTGCCTGCAATGGAGAGCAAGGAAATGCCCCGATGGTTATCACAGGCTTGCCGGTTCCCCTTTCGCTTGTACAAGTGAATGATAGATGCATCTTTGAAATCCTGGGGGATCGTCTCTTCTTTCCAAATGAGTGAGTACAGCTGATGGAGCTTCTCAGTCAGCACAGTGCCTCCATCCTTGTAGACCTCTGCTGGTATGGAGTCTGATCGTCCAGTGCTTCGTTGATGGGGACTTGTGGGAGACGGTCTATGGCTTCATCATTTATGGAGGAGGGGCGATTTAAGACACTGTTGAAGTGCTCAGCTCAGCGTTCGAGAATTTTCTCCTTCTCGGTGACCAAGGTATTCCCATCTGCACTGAGGAGGGGGGATGATCCTGAGGATGTGGGGCCGTAGACTTCTTTTAAGGCATCATAGAACCTCTTCATATCGTGCCTGTCAGCATATCCCTGGATCTCATCTGCTTTGTCACTCAGCCACTTATCCTGCATCTGACGTAACATTTGCTGAACAGTCCTGCGGATGGCATTGTACGCATCCTTTTTTGATGTGGACTTTGGGTTGCTCAGGTAGGCTTGATGCAGACGGCGTTTCTCATCCAGAAGCTGCTTGATTTCATCACAGTGTGCTTTCTGGTCATGGGTCCCAGGGTCTCTGAAGCTGTACTATAGATCAGCTCGCGCAGGGTCCTCCAGTCAGACTCCACATTCTGGTTGTCCAGAGAGGCGGATTCCAGACAATCTTCCAGCAGCTCCACAAAGGTCTGTTTGATGGTGATGTTTTTCAGCTTAGCGATGTTGAGCCGTTTTGGGGCCTTCTGGCTTTGGGGGCGTCTCTTGGGTTGGATTTGAATATTCAGCTTCGAGACTACAAGGCGATGGTCTGTCCAACACTCGGCGCCGCACATGGTCTTTGTCACACGTACATCTTGCCTATCCCTTTTCCTGACGATGACGTAATCAATGAGATGCCAATGCTTTGAGCGAGGGTGCATCCATGACGTCCTGTTACAGGTAGGGAGGCAGAAAACTGTGTTGGTTATCAGCAGTTCGTGCTCTGCACAGGTCTGAAGCAAAAGCAATCCATTTGGGTTGCAGTGGCCCACGCCGTGCTTTTCAATCACTCCATCCCAGGAGATGTAGTCAGAGCCAACTCTAGCATTGAAGTCCCCAAGAATGATGAGCTTGTCTGCTTTCGGGATAGCAGCAATGACAGAGTGAAGGTCCTCGTAGAACTTCGCCTTCACTTCATCCGGGTTGGTCATGGTTGGGGCGTAGGCACTGACAATGGTGAGGTGCTTCTGGCCAGATGCCAGTGGGAGTTTCATGGTCGTAAGCCTATCGTTGACTCCTTTGGGGATTCCAGCTAGCTTGCTGACAAGTGCTGTCTTTACTGCAAGACCAACGCCAGCCTCACGTCGCTCTTCTCTTCCTCGTCCACTCCAGAAGAAGGTGTAACCAGATCCCTGTTCATTGAGCTCGCCTTCGCCTGCAAGCCGAGTCTCACTCAAGGCTGAGATGTCGATGTTGTATCTGGCGAGTTCGGATGCAACTAGTGCCGTTCTCCTTTGGGGTCTGTCCGCGTTATCTCTGTCCAGGAGAGTCCTTATGTTCCAAGCACCAATGGTGAGAGGAACGATTCTTGTTTTTTTCTTTTCTTTCTCTTTGTTTCGACCGCTCATGTAGGGTCCCCGCCAGCCGCGGTATGCTGGCCAGGGTGATATGGAGCAGGCAATTTTTAGGGCACCTTTTCTAGCCCCTTCCTCATGCCAGGGAGGTGAGCAGTGCATTCCTAAAGAGGGCTGCTCAGACGCTCAGACGGCTGCCGAACTCCATCGCTGCTCCTGTCGATTAAGAACGACCCTATGGCCTGAACCGCCTGCGTTCAGGTCTGCAGCCGCGACTGCCAGTGTACCCACACCTGTCGTTTCGTCGCTCGCCTGTCGCCACAGGACTTGGGGGTGATGAAAGGATGAAGGATGAAAGGTCATTAAGGATGACTGATGACTTGCGCGATGAGTTTGTTTAAAGTGAAGAGGAGTTGTGCAACGTCGATCTCACTCTCTCGTCCGGGTTCACCAAATTCCAGTGGCAAGACTAAGTCGAGACGACTGGAGGATGAGCACGGATGCAGTGGATGACCAAGATATCCTTTCGGTGTCTCATCTTGCTCTCTGCAGTCCACAGTGCGTTGCTGTAACCACCTTCCTCTCCGTTGAACCGATAGGTTTCTTCCGCAGATTCTGCCGAATCCAGACTTCGCATGCATGGGTAGACACACCCCGGGGGCCACTGCGTGTGGCATGCACACAGCACGGTGGAGCTAGATGGCCGTCGGTGGCTCTCCTGAGCCGACGCCCTTTTATGTATCTCGTTTTTAATTCCATAAGGGTGTCTAGCC
>NC_134894.1:48788763-48801263 GCF_041734735.1 Babylonia areolata | reverse complement strand
GATCGTGTGGTCAACCTCTTGTAACCTCTGATGAGTTGGACTGTCCTGTTTTGCCTACTCAACCCCTCTGTCTGTCTGTCTCTCTCTGGGCAGGTATCCATTATGGATAAATTCAGTCATTGAATGTATAAGATATCGGTTTCGATTACTGAAGCAGCCTGAACAATTATTTTCAAAGAGAACTTATAAAATGTTGTTCATAAAACATCCACGTATTTCTCTCTTCCAAAACAAGTCTTGTATTGTGTATATACCGAGTATCGTACACTATTTTCTAAGTGGTCATGCCAACGATAGCAAAATGAGTTGTACAGTTTTTCTTTAAGTTCTTTGAAAAATAGTCTCTCATGCCCACATCCAAACAGCCACACTTGCTCAAATCCATTTTCACACAGAACATTTTGAACTTTGGTCGCCCAAGTGACAGTACCATTTTCATGCATTTTTAACAACATGATGTGAGGAGCAGCAAAGAATAAGAGCTCGATGATGGTACGGCGCACACAGTGACTTCTTACCGGACTGTCAGATGAAGAAGAAGCACGTTCTGTGTCGCAAGGAAGGGAGGGTGGTGGAGGTCTTGACTCATGGAGAAGATAGTGATGGATAGGTTGGGCACATCACCTGATGTCTGAAGGGGGAAGGGAGGGGGGGGGCGGAGAGGGAGGGGGGGGGGGTAGTAGATTGATGTGTTTACACGTCTGGGGTAAACGTTCGCTGAATGGGGTCTGTGTTACTTTCTGTTCATCGGTGTGTGTGTGTGTGTGTGTGTGTGTGTGTGTATGTGTGTGTGTGTGTGTGTGTGTGTTTCTGTGTGTGTCTGTGTCTGTGTCTGTGTGTCTGTGTGTGTGTCTGTGTGTCTGTTGTGTGTGTGTCTATGTGTATTTTCTTTTGCTCTTGCAAAATATTTACTTACTTATCATCAATGAGAGAGAGAGAGAGAGAGAGAGAGAGAGGATGGGGAGGGGAGGGGGAGGGGCTGAGTAGGCGAAACAGGAATGGTGAGTAGGCGAGACAGGACAAAGAGCAAAACTTCCCATTGAGGGTGTAGTGGTGGCACGTTCAAGTAGGCGAAGCGGACCTTAGTTTCCACTGAAATGTGTTCCGAACACCACGACTCAAATGACCCCCTCCCTCCCTCCCTCCCTCACACCTTTCATAGGGCCTTCTCCTCCACCTCTCTCTCTCCGTTTCACACACACACACACACACACACACACACACACACACACACATGTGGGGCTCCTCTCTCCTCCTCCACCTCTCTCTCCCCGTTTGACACACACACACACACACACACACACACACACACACACACACACACACACACACACACACATGTGGGCCCACGCACTCTCTCACACTCCACTCGTGTTATCTTTTCTCTCTATGGAGATTTTACTTGCTGTTTACGGGAAATTTACTTGATCAGAGGCTGAATGTCGCTGGGCTCATATCAAGTATTGACATAAAAGCTCACAGTTGAGCCAACAGCAAGCTGTATGATCAACGGTTTTTTCCAATGCAATGGGAAGTCATTTACAGCTTTGTGTTTTGCGAAGGACTATGACTCCAGCCCAGACAGTCAGGACAGCAGCTGTCCCCCCCCCACCCCCCTCCACACCCCATAATGGTCATAGTCGGCATAGTCTGTTTATCAGTGAAGGACTATGACTCTCAAACTACGGGGTCTCACTGGCGGCTCTTAGTGCTGCAACCTTGGGGGCTAGTTGGCCTTTGGGATCCATCCCAGCGCCAACTGTCCTGAAACTTGAACCCTGTTGGCCGAGCCGGAGAGAGATAGGGTGTAATCTGGACAAGACACTCTCCACTACAATCAAAATTCTAGCGCCAGATAGTCGGCACAGAAGTCTGCTGTCCTGAAGGTCTTAGCCGCGGACACGACTGACTATCATAATAACAATAATAATGGATACTTATACAGCACACTATCCAGAAATCTGCTCTAGGTGCTTTACAAAAACGCTTTTGTTAAACATAAAACATTATAACTATGTTACATACACACACCAAAATGTGACCACACACACACACACACACGCACGCACACACACACACACACACACACACACACACACACACACACACACACACACACACACACACACACACACACACACACACACACTGCATACATACATTTTGACATACATGTGTATCTAACAGCTACCCTAACACATACGCACACATAGGCAGGCACAAACTTACATAAACACACGCACACACAATACACATTCATATACATGCATGTAGTTATGTACACATACATATGTATACACACATAGTCAAGCACAGCTAACGCAAAGGAAGTGGACCTGCCACAATTGAACTTATTGCTGAGGGAAAAGGTGAGTTTTGAGACGAGATTTAAAAGATGCGAGGGAATCAGAATGACGGTTATCAGGGGGCTTGTTCCACGTCTTTGGCGATTGAAAAGAAAACGATCTGTGTCCATAGGTCTTACTTCTGACGTGAGGTATCCTGAGAAGTCGAGTATCAGAGGAAGAACGGAGCTGGCGAGACGGGGTATAGATATGGATGAGTTCAGAAAGATACTTGGGGCCAGATCCGTTGACTGCAGAAAAGGTCAGAGTGGATAGCTTATAGTCTATTCGATCAGAAACAGGCAACCAGTGGAGAGACTGAAGGAGAGGAGAAACATGGTCAAATTTAGAAGCTCTGCAAATGAGTCTGGCAGCGTTATTCTGAATTCGTTGGAGTCTGTTTAACAGATATTTGGGAAGGCCAGCCAAAAGAGAGTTGTAGTAATCCAATCTTGAGAGAACCAGAGAGCATACAAGTGTCTTGGTTGCATCGGTTGAGAGATAGTGGCGGATAGAGCTGATTCTACGCAGTTCCAAATAGGCAACTTTACAGATATTCGAAATGTGCTGTTGGAAGGAAAGAGACTGGTCTAGGATTACACCAAGACTGCGAACAGAGGGAGAAAGTGAAACAGGTGTGCTATTGATCAGAACAGAGTCAGGAAAGGAAGAATGTTGACGAAACTTCTTTGGACAGGTTATCATAAATTCAGTCTTATCATCATTTAATTGCAGCTTGTTGAGAGTCATCCAGTCCTTTAGGCCAGCAATGCTTTGTGTCATACATATGATTCAGAGTGTTTTCAGCAATAAATTATCCAGCAATCTTGAATTTGTGTGAGTGTGATGAACAGGGATGTGTGTGGGTTTGGAGAGTGTTTGCCTGCGGACGAGGTGATTTGTGGATCCAGACTGGTGTCAGTCTGTTTGAGTGCGCGAGGGGTTTTGAACATGTTGTTCATGGCTGTAGGAGGTCTGCCTGGTGTATGATTGGATAGACTGGTCATTTTACTATGTGATAGGTACTACCTTATCTATTCTGCTTGTTCGTTTATTTGTTTGCTTGTTTTGTTTGTTTGTTTGTTTGTTTGTTTAACACTTAACAATGATGATAATAATGATAGATACAGACAGACAGATAGACAGACAGATAGATAGATAGATAGTTCTTACATGGCGCAAACCCCCAATGTAATGGGCTCTTAGCATCTCACACGGAACAATACATATACACTAGTGTATTATAC
Source organism: Babylonia areolata (assembly GCF_041734735.1). Lineage (NCBI taxonomy): Eukaryota > Metazoa > Mollusca > Gastropoda > Neogastropoda > Buccinidae > Babylonia > Babylonia areolata. The sequence goes on along the minus strand of NC_134894.1, from coordinate 48,797,671 downwards.
AATACCTCTGCACATAAAAACACAACACACACACACACACACATATATATATATGTATAGAGAGAGAGAGAGAGAGAGAGAGAGACATATGTATACACCAATACGATGCTACAAATTGCAGATATGAACAATTACACACACACACACACACACACAGAGTAAACACCCACCCACATGCACCCTCTGTTCAGTCTGCAGTGTCTCTGGATTTCAGTTCACACGTATTTAGAAGTTTTGTCTCGCAAGCATCCAAATCAGCGTTTATAATGTATGCGTATAAATGACAGGTGTGTAAGCGCTTTGCTTTGTCTCTGGGCACGATTCAGCCCTATTAAGTCCTGATGGTTCAGCGTTCGTATCATATAGAGACTGACATAACTTCACAACTGGGCCACCAGCAAAGCGAGAGGTGTATGAATCATCATCAATAGTTTCTCCTGGCATCGCAATGGAATTGGTTAGCAGTTTTGTCTTGAGTCAGTGAAGGACCATGACTCTTGTTGTCCCGTTCGTCATTTATCAGATGGATTCCCCCGTCTCCTCGACAAAGGCGGCAGTACGTCGCAGGTCCTCCAGTCCTCCGTAGAGCTTCCGGGCCGCTGGGATTGGATCGGGCCAGGTTTTCTCTCGGAGCGCTTGCTGGAGCGGGCAGGACTGCAGCAGATGCTCTGTTGTCTGGCTGCCTGTTCTGCAGGGGCACTGCTCTGTGTCACCGATACGGAGTTTCGTGTATAGGTGGTGTTTCAGGCGGTTGTGGCCTGTCCTGAGCCTGAAAATGGCTACCTGCTCTCGACGAGTCAGCAGGTAGTTGACCATTACTCTCAAACCCAGACAGCCTGGATAGCAGCTGCCCCCCCCCCCCCTGCTGTTCTGATAGTCATTGTCAGACATCACTATCACACCTACAAGTGTTAAAGGCCCCATAGCTTTTTCAAAGCCACCGGGGCAGTGAATTCACACCCACTGTGTCCAGGGCACAGCACAGCAAGGCGGGGCCCAGTCGTCCTTTTCCCCGGCTCTTAACCTTCACCCAGCGGAAGTCAGATACGCACTAACAGGTGGGTAGTGTGGGGAAAATCCACGTCGCTTTAAATAGCTATCGCTCTGTGGGACCATACCTTCCCCAAGGACACACCACCATGCCGAAACGGGACCTGGAAACCCCGGTCACTAACACTGGATCAGAGGTCTACACCCCGGTCACTACACCCTGGTCACTAACACTGGATCAGAGGTCTACACCCTGGTCACTAACACTGGATCAGAGGTCTACACCCCGGTCACTAACACTGGATCAGAGGTCTACACCCCGGTCACTAACACTGGATCAGAGGTCTACACCCTGGTCACTAACACTGGATCAGAGGTCTACACCCCGGTCACTAACACTGGATCAGAGGTCTACACCCTGGTCACTAACACTGGATCAGAGGTCTACACCCTGGTCACTAACACTGGATCAGAGGTCTAACGCTCTAACCCGCTCTGCCGCGGCGCTTCTTTGGTAGTGTGCAGGTGGATTGATATCACAGATAACCGCCAACTACAGGGGACACTGAAACACTTGACACCAGTCTGGGTCGTTACAGTATCCATCATGTTTATCACCCTGCCCTTCACACTTTCTTCACTTTATCTCTCCCCCCACCCCCCGTCTCCCTCCACCACCACCCCCCAGCCCATGGTGCCCCCACACCCTACCCACCCACCCCCATCAATTCACTCTCTCCCACCCTCTCCCCTTACAACCCTCACATCCGCTTTGCTTTTGTTTGTGTTGTTAGACATTTCCTGTTTGGAACTTTTCCGCTTGAGCATCTGATGTGTGTGTGTGTGTGTGTGTGTGTGTACCAATAAACTCCGCTGTTATAAAACAATCAGAGACAATCTCGAGAGTTTGTTACAACATCTTGTCAGAGCATTACATCTGAGCAAAACGCAATCAGCAAATGACGAGACACCCGTCTGCTAGGCTAAATTTCCCCCGCCACTGCCACCGTATGCTTTGACAGACCTGTGGCATAACGGACCTGTGGCGTAACGGACCTGTGGCATAACGGACCTGTGTCATGACAGGCGCCTCTCCTTCCCTTTAAAGCACAGCGTGACACCAGATTGGAAAGAACACTACACACTCCACTCACGGTCTTGTCACATGTCCGTGACGAGCTCGTCAAATCATCGTGATGCTTATCCGCTTTCGTGGAAATCTGCATTTAAAAAAAATCTGGATCACACTGAAATTGTTGAGGTCGAATTCCAACGAACCCCCATTTCATCGTTTCCGGGCCTTCACCACCACTCCCCCCCCCCCCCCCCCCCCCCCCCCGCCGCCACCTCCCTGACCCTCTGTTTCCTGTCGTGTCTTCTTCGGCCTCGTTCAACAACAACAACGACAACAACAACAAATACAAAAACAACAACAACAAATACAAAAACAACAAAAACAACAACAACAACAACAACAACAAATACAAAAACAACAACAACAACAACGACGACAACAACAACTACAACAACAGCGACAGCAACAACAACACACCAACACCACCACCACCAACAACAACGACGATGACAACAACAACACCACCAACAACAACAACACCACCACCATCAACAACAACACCAACAACAACACCACCACCAACAACAACACCGCCAACAACAACACCAACAACACCACGAACAACAACGACAACAACAACAACAACACCAACACCAACAACAACAACAACGACAACACCACCACCAACAACAACAACGACGCCAACAACAACGACGACAACAACAACAACAACGACAACACCACCACCAACAACAACAACGACGCCAACAACAACGACGACAACAACAACCACAGTATGGTGTACTGTCACTTCTCCACAGTATGGTGTACTGACACTTCTCCACAGTATGGTGTACTGACACTTCACAGTATGGTGTACTGTCACTTCTCCACAGTATGGTGTACTGACACTCCACAGTATGGTGTACTGACACTCCACAGTATGGTGTACTGACACTTCACAGTATGGTGTACTGACACTTCACAGTATGGTGTACTGACACTTCACAGTATGGTGTACTGACACTTCACAGTATGGTGTACTGACACTTCACAGTATGGTGTGCCGACACTTCACAGTATGGTGTACTGACACTTCACAGTATGGTGTGCTGACACTTCACAGTATGGTGTACTGTCACTTCTCCACAGTATGGTGTACTGACACTTCACAGTATGGTGTACTGACACTTCTCCACAGTATGGTGTACTGACACTTCACAGTATGGTGTGCCGACACTTCACAGTATGGTGTGCCGACACTTCACAGTATGGTGTACTGACACTTCACAGTATGGTGTACTGACACTTCTCCACAGTGTGGTGTGCTGTCACTTCACAGTATGGTGTACTGTCACTTCTCCACAGTGTGGTGTACTGACACTTCACAGTATGGTGTGCTGTCACTTCACAGTATGGTGTACTGACACTTCACAGTATGGTGTACTGTCACTTCTCCACAGTATGGTGTACTGACACTTCACAGTATGGTGTACTGACACTTCACAGTATGGTGTACTGTCACTTCTCCACAGTATGGTGTGCTGTCACTTCACAGTATGGTGTACTGACACTTCACAGTATGGTGTGCTGACACTTCACAGTATGGTGTACTGACACTTCACAGTATGGTGTACTGACACTTCACAGTTTGGTGTACTGACACTTCTCCACAGTATGGTGTACTGTCACTTCACAGTATGGTGTACTGTCACTTCACAGTATGGTGTACTGACACTTCACAGTTTGGTGTACTGACACTTCACAGTTTGGTGTACTGACACTTCACAGTATGGTGTACTGACACTTCTCCACAGTTTGGTGTACTGACACTTCACAGTATGGTGTACTGACACTTCTCCACAGTATGGTGTACTGTCACTTCACAGTATGGTGTACTGACACTTCTCCACAGTTTGGTGTACTGACACTTCACAGTATGGTGTACTGACACTTCTCCACAGTATGGTGTACTGACACTTCACAGTATGGTGTACTGACACTTCTCCACAGTATGGTGTACTGTCACTTCACAGTATGGTGTACTGACACTTCTCCACAGTTTGGTGTACTGACACTTCACAGTATGGTGTACTGACACTTCTCCACAGTATGGTGTACTGACACTTCACAGTTTGGTGTACTGACACTTCACAGTATGGTGTACTGACACTTCTTCACAGTATGGTGTACTGACACTTCTCCACAGTATGGTGTACTGACACTTCACAGTATGGTGTACTGACACTTCACAGTATGGTGTACTGACACTTCTCCACAGTATGGTGTACTGACACTTCACAGTTTGGTGTACTGACACTTCACAGTATGGTGTACTGACACTTCTCCACAGTATGGTGTACTGACGCTTCACAGTATGGTGTACTGACACTTCTCCACAGTTTGGTGTACTGACACTTCACAGTATGGTGTACTGACACTTCACAGTTTGGTGTACTGACACTTCTCCACAGTTTGGTGTACTGACACTTCACAGTATGGTGTACTGACACTTCTTCACAGTATGGTGTACTGACACTTCTCCACAGTATGGTGTACTGACACTTCTTCACAGTATGGTGTACTGACACTTCTTAGTTTGGTGTACTGACACTTCTTCACAGTATGGTGTACTGACACTTCTTAGTTTGGTGTACTGACACTTCTTCACAGTATGGTGTACTGACACTTCTCCACAGTATGGTGTACTGTCACTTCACAGTATGGTGTACTGACACTTCACAGTATGGTATACTGACACTTCTTCACAGTATGGTGTACTGACACTTCTCCACAGTATGGTGTACTGACACTTCACAGTATGGTGTACTGACACTTCACAGTATGGTGTACTGACACTTCTCCACAGTATGGTGTACTGACACTTCACAGTATGGTGTACTGACACTTCTCCACAGTTTGGTGTACTGACACTTCACAGTATGGTGTACTGACACTTCTTCACAGTATGGTGTACTGACACTTCTTCACAGTATGGTGTACTGACACTTCACAGTTTGGTGTACTGACACTTCTTCACAGTATGGTGTACTGTCACTTCACAGTATGGTGTACTGACACTTCACAGTATGGTATACTGACACTTCTTCACAGTATGGTGTACTGACACTTCTTCACAGTATGGTGTACTGACACTTCACAGTATGGTGTACTGACACTTCACAGTATGGTGTGCTGACACTTCTCCACAGTTTGGTGTGCTGACACTTCACAGTTTGGTGTACTGACACTTCACAGTATGGTGTACTGACACTTCACAGTATGGTGTGCTGATACTTCTCCACAGTTTGGTGTACTGACACTTCACAGTATGGTGTGCTGATACTTCTCCACAGTTTGGTGTACTGACACTCCACAGTATGGTGTACTGACACTTCACAGTTTGGTGTACTGACACTTCACAGTATGGTGTACTGACACTTCACAGTATGGTGTACTGTCACTTCTCCACAGTTTGGTGTACTGACACTTCACAGTATGGTGTACTGACACTTCACAGTATGGTGTACTGACACTTCTCCACAGTATGGTGTACTGTCACTTCACAGTATGGTGTACTGACACTTCACAGTTTGGTGTACTGACACTTCACAGTTTGGTGTACTGACACTTCACAGTATGGTGTACTGACACTTCACAGTTTGGTGTACTGACACTTCTCCACAGTATGGTGTACTGTCACTTCACAGTATGGTGTACTGTCACTTCACAGTATGGTGTACTGACACTTCACAGTTTGGTGTACTGACACTTCACAGTTTGGTGTACTGACACTTCACAGTATGGTGTACTGACACTTCTCCACAGTTTGGTGTACTGACACTTCACAGTATGGTGTACTGACACTTCTCCACAGTATGGTGTACTGTCACTTCACAGTATGGTGTACTGACACTTCTCCACAGTTTGGTGTACTGACACTTCACAGTATGGTGTACTGACACTTCTCCACAGTATGGTGTACTGACACTTCACAGTATGGTGTACTGACACTTCTCCACAGTATGGTGTACTGTCACTTCACAGTATGGTGTACTGACACTTCTCCACAGTTTGGTGTACTGACACTTCACAGTATGGTGTACTGACACTTCTCCACAGTATGGTGTACTGACACTTCACAGTTTGGTGTACTGACACTTCACAGTATGGTGTACTGACACTTCTTCACAGTATGGTGTACTGACACTTCTCCACAGTATGGTGTACTGACACTTCACAGTATGGTGTACTGACACTTCACAGTATGGTGTACTGACACTTCTCCACAGTATGGTGTACTGACACTTCACAGTTTGGTGTACTGACACTTCACAGTATGGTGTACTGACACTTCTCCACAGTATGGTGTACTGACGCTTCACAGTATGGTGTACTGACACTTCTCCACAGTTTGGTGTACTGACACTTCACAGTATGGTGTACTGACACTTCACAGTTTGGTGTACTGACACTTCTCCACAGTTTGGTGTACTGACACTTCACAGTATGGTGTACTGACACTTCTTCACAGTATGGTGTACTGACACTTCTCCACAGTATGGTGTACTGACACTTCTTCACAGTATGGTGTACTGACACTTCTTAGTTTGGTGTACTGACACTTCTTCACAGTATGGTGTACTGACACTTCTTAGTTTGGTGTACTGACACTTCTTCACAGTATGGTGTACTGACACTTCTCCACAGTATGGTGTACTGTCACTTCACAGTATGGTGTACTGACACTTCACAGTATGGTATACTGACACTTCTTCACAGTATGGTGTACTGACACTTCTCCACAGTATGGTGTACTGACACTTCACAGTATGGTGTACTGACACTTCACAGTATGGTGTACTGACACTTCTCCACAGTATGGTGTACTGACACTTCACAGTATGGTGTACTGACACTTCTCCACAGTTTGGTGTACTGACACTTCACAGTATGGTGTACTGACACTTCTTCACAGTATGGTGTACTGACACTTCTTCACAGTATGGTGTACTGACACTTCACAGTTTGGTGTACTGACACTTCTTCACAGTATGGTGTACTGTCACTTCACAGTATGGTGTACTGACACTTCACAGTATGGTATACTGACACTTCTTCACAGTATGGTGTACTGACACTTCTTCACAGTATGGTGTACTGACACTTCACAGTATGGTGTACTGACACTTCACAGTATGGTGTGCTGACACTTCTCCACAGTTTGGTGTGCTGACACTTCACAGTTTGGTGTACTGACACTTCACAGTATGGTGTACTGACACTTCACAGTATGGTGTGCTGATACTTCTCCACAGTTTGGTGTACTGACACTTCACAGTATGGTGTGCTGATACTTCTCCACAGTTTGGTGTACTGACACTCCACAGTATGGTGTACTGACACTTCACAGTATGGTGTACTGACACTTCACAGTATGGTGTACTGACACTTCACAGTATGGTGTGCTGACACTTCTCCACAGTTTGGTGTGCTGTCACTTCACAGTATGGTGTACTGACACTTCACAGTATGGTGTGCTGACACTTCACAGTATGGTGTACTGACACTTCACAGTATGGTGTGCTGTCACTTCACAGTATGGTGTACTGATACTTCACAGTATGGTGTACTGATACTTCACAGTATGGTGTGCTGATACTTCACAGTATGGTGTACTGACACTTCACAGTATGGTGTACTGACACTTCACAGTATGGTGTGCCGACACTTCACAGTATGGTGTACTGACACTTCACAGTATGGTGTGCTGACACTTCACAGTATGGTGTGCCGACACTTCACAGTATGGTGTGCTGACACTTCACAGTATGGTGTACTGACACTTCTCCACAGTATGGTGTACTGACACTTCACAGTATGGTGTGCTGACACTTCACAGTATGGTGTACTGACACTTCACAGTATGGTGTGCCGACACTTCTCCACAGTATGGTGTGCTGACACTTCACAGTATGGTGTGCTGACACTTCTCCACAGTATGGTGTGCTGACACTTCACAGTATGGTGTGCTGACACTTCACAGTATGGTGTGCTGACACTTCACAGTATGGTGTGCCGACACTTCACAGTATGGTGTGCCGACACTTCACAGTATGGTGTGCTGACACTTCACAGTATGGTGTGCTGACACTTCACAGTATGGTGTACTGTGCTGACACTTCACAGTATGGTGTGCTGACACTTCACAGTATGGTGTGGGGGAAGGAGCGAAAGGGTGTCGATCAAGACCAGATTGTACAGCTCCCACCCCACCCCACCTCATTACGCAGGTAGGGGTGTAGGGGGTGAAATCCAGCTTGAATGAATGATATGGATACTTAAATAGCGCCTATCCTCGGTCGGAGACCAAGCTCTAAGCACTTTACAAACACGGAGTCATTTACACACTGCAGGCTGGCTACCTGGGTGGAGCCGATTGACGGCTGCCATTGGGCGCTCATCATTCATTTCCTGTGTCATTCAGTCAGATTTCAGGCACACATACACACTCAGACATGTACCATTTTACGTGTATGGTCGTTTCGTTTATTTACCCCGACGTGTAGTCAGCCATACTCCGTTTTCGGGGGTGTGCATGCTGGGTATGTTCTTGTTTCCATAACCCACCGAACGCTGACATGGATTACAGGATCTTTAACGTGCGTATTTGACCTTCTGCTTGCTGTATACACACGAAGGGGGTTCAAGCACAAGCGGGTCTGCACATATATTGACCTGGGAGACCGGAAAAATCTCCACCCTTTACCCACCGGGTGCCGTTACCGAGAATCGAACCCGGGACCCTCAGATTGAAGATTGCGCCTGTGGGAGTCAGTTCTG
>NC_134894.1:48776263-48781263 GCF_041734735.1 Babylonia areolata | reverse complement strand
GACGAGAAATGGGGAGAACAGTGGTAAGGTCATGTGTGGTGTGCCTTCGGTGGGAGGTAACAGGACAGAAGAAGAAGAAGAACGAAGAAGAAGAAAAAAAAAGAAGCATCGTGTTGTGTTGTGTCGGGTCGTGTCGTATTGACAATGATATTTTGGGCAAACGTTTACAGTTTTTCACTGGTCTATAGATGATTGCTTTGGATTTTCATTGCAAAAGAAAAAAATCAAATCTATCATCACCACTAAATATCACTGTCAAAAAGTAAAAGCACGTGCTGTAGTCGTGTGGGGACAGTTTGTTTAGTGCCGGCTTGCCTAAGTAGTGCAACACTACTTTTTCGCTGTGATTTAAACAGCACTGGAAAAGAACAGTGTCAATGGACTTCGAAAATGCGCTCAAGCCTCGTCAATAAAATAGCAAGAAGTGTGTGTGTGTGTGTGTGTGTGTGTGTGTGTGTGTGTGTGTGTGTGTGTGTGTGTGTGTGTGTGTGTGTGTGTGTGTGTGTGTGTGTGTGTAGTGTAGTGTAGTGTAGTGTAGTGTGTGTGTGTGTGTGTGTGTGTGTGTGTGTGTGTGTGTGTGTGTGATTTTTTTTATAATAAATTTTAATGAAGAGTTGTGCCTCTTCCCGTTCTGGGCCTGCTGGGTTGTCGTTTGGAATGAGTTAAACTTTTTTTTTTTCGACTTCATTTTTTTTTTCAATACAGCTTACGTACGGATATCTGTGTATCATAATTTATATCATGCATGTAGATAGAGTATATGTGTCGTACGTTGGTTGCTTGTTTGGATTTCTGCCCTTATTAAATTAGCCATGTGGCGAGGGGGGTGGGGGAGTCTATAACAAAGGTGAACAATTGAAAGATCTCTCTCTCTCTCTCTCTCTCTCTCTCTCTCTCTCTCCGTCTCTCTGTCTGGTTTCTGTCTGTCTGTCTCTCTCTCCCTTCTCCCTTTCTCCTAAATTTGACTGGAAACTCGAACTGAGCGTCTGGTCATTCTGATGAGACGATAAACCGAGGTCCCGTGTGCAGCACGCACTTGGCGCACTGACAAAGAACCCGTGCCAACACAAGTATTGTCCTTCAGCAAAATTATGTAGAAGAAAATGTAATCCACTCTGATAGATACACAAATATATATGCATGCACTCAGGGCCTGACCAAACGCGTTGGGATATGCTGCTGGTCAGGCATCTGCGTAGCGGATGGGGTGTAGCGTATGTGGATTTGTCCAAACACAGTGACGCCTCCTTCAGAAGCGAAACTGAAATCCCCCCCAACCCCCTCCCCCCCCCCCCCCCCCGCACACACACATACACACACATTTTGCTCTCTCTCCCTCTGTTTCTCTGTGTCTGCAGTACCTCGGGGCTGGGTGAAAACCCCACACATTCTCGTTATTTTGCTTATCTCAATACCCTGGAAAACATGAAATCTCGTTCGTTCGTTCCTTCTCTCTGTCTCTGTCTGTCTGTCTGTCTGTCTGCCTGTCTGTCTCTCTCCCGATTAAGTGCAGACCGCGTCCCTCAAAACGGGATTTTTGCAGCCAGCGACAGAACAGAACAGACTGGAACAAAACCATTGTCTTATTAACTTCGTAAAATCACCGACTGGAAAACAAATATTTCTCACGAATGAATCGACTCAGTGTGTTGTCAGTAAGTCTGCCAGTCTGTTATTTATGGGGAAAAACATAAGCTGACATATCAAGCCAACTAATATTGTACGCATGGCACACACACAAAAAAACAACAACAATGAAAAACAAGAACAAAAATGACTGAGAATTCCGCCACGTTTGACCCCAAGTCATGCCAACAGTTCAGCATCAAGTGGCCCTTTCCTGTAGAGCACGAGGGTTTTACCCACGCGGCAATCTGATTGGCTGCTGGCCAGCGGACACTGGGGATTCCCCCTATGCTTTGCCAGCTTCCTTGACTCCAGCCTGCCACCATCATCATGACGACGGCGTCAGCATCATTGGAGGAGGAGAGAGGTGGAGGTGGTGGCGGTGGTGGTGGTGGAGTCTGTTCCCGGACTGCCAGCAAAACTCTGGAGAAATCTGGGAAATTACCATTGCCGATATTTTTAGCTGTTTTTGTTTGTATGTTTGTTTTTTTTGTTTTTTTGTTTCTTTGTTCGTTTGTTTGTTTTGTCTTGTATTTTTGGCAGGTTGAGAGTGACTTCCAAATCATCCCAATCCCCACCCTTTCTTTCCCATCTCCATCCTCCCTCCCCATAACTGTCCTTCCCGTGATGATGAGCTTCATCACAGTTGACAGAACGCCAGTATGACGATGATATACTGAAGGTGCCGTCTGTGAACAATTCGCCCATAAATAAATGTCACGTGCTGCTTACTTCTACCTCATGTTTCTGTCTCGGTCTCTCTTTGTCTCTGTATCTGTCTGTCTGTTTGTCTGTCTGTCTGTCTGTCTGTCTGTCTCTGTCTCTCTCTGTCAAAGACAATGAAAAACGTCAGTGCCTCTCTCTCTGTCTCTCTGTGTTTTTCTCTGTGTCTCACCCTGTCAGTCTCTCTGTCCTTCTCTGTCTTCCCCCCCCCCCCCCTCTCTCTCTCTCTCAGCGAGAACTACGAACTGAAAAGTCCAGGCTTTCTTTTCTGAAAAAGCCTAGAATGAAGAATCCGTTCTGAGAAACAATGCTGGCATCAGTGCCACCGCGGCATGAGTATGATCGATGCCAAACCGTCATTTTCAGGAAGAACGACAACAACAGAATTATCGAAATGGGAGGAGTGGGCCGGAGAAAAGCCACAGCGTACGGGGTTGGGGGAGGGGGGAGGGGGGAGGGGGGTTTGGATGGGGGGGGGGGGGGGGAGGGGGGGGGAGCTTTTGGATGGGGATGCATGGAACATGTCACGAACGATAAAGCCGTTCAGCCAAGAGCCACGTTGAGGCAATACGCAGTCACAGCCAATGGAACTCAGAGATTGGAGCTGCACCGGAAACACCGACTGATGACGACATCAAGTGTTCGTGCCAGGAGTGACACTGCCTCGTTTTTTTCCTCATTCCATTGGTCGACTCAAGTCTAAAAATAGCCCATAGTTTTTTTCCACGCCAGAACAGGCACGTGAGCTACTCCAGGACGTTGTTCCCGTGGGTATAAATAGAAATGACGAACTGGTTGTCAGCATCAGAAACACTCCAGCTAACTCGGTACTGTAAGCTTCGCTCTTCTTCTGCGTTTCTCCGAAGGTTGTTCCGATTCAGCTTGACAGAAGTTCACCATCAGATTTTTATTTCAGTATTTAGACCATCACAATGGATTCCACTCAGAGACAGCTGAAACGTGAGTTCGCTTTTCCCCCTAAACAATTGATGGAATTGCGCAGGATCTGGCCAGTCACAGAACAATAGCATCAAGGAATATGAAACAAAGACTAATTACTTGGGATTTTTCCCCAGTAATGTTTAATTACGCAGGTTTGCATCCACCAACTGATGTACGTTGTTGGTATTTTTTCTCCACTCGTTTGCCAGTTCACTATTTTGATTTCGCTTCCCCAGTTTCTTATATGCAGTCAATTAAGTGTGAACTTCTGTGTAACAGCATTCGACTGCTGGTTAAATTTGGAACGGGGTTTACCCTCATGTTATGTTGATGCTTTTGTCGCTCAGACTGTTTACCTTTGGTTGTTACCGACGCATGATTTTGTCATTGAAGTTGTCACTGAGATGGAACTGAGCTTACAGGTCAGGATGTCGGTCAACATTCCTTATTTGGACTTCTTCCACAGGGGATGGTGTTAGTTTCTTTCCGCAAAGTCAATCACACCACTGAAAAGTACACAAAAGCAGTACCGGCTGCACATAAAAATCAAGCCATTCAGATATTATTTCATAAAGTTTCGCAAGTCAATGTGTTTATATGACTGAGGAATGTCCTAGCTGGTAATCGTCCAAGGCAAAACGCAAACAAAACAAAACAAAACAAAACTTTCTGTCAAAACGTGAATCAACAGATTCTCATTCCGTATACAGTGAAGATATATATGCTTCAAAATGGTCGCTTTCGTGGTTCACCGTTATCAATAAGTTTTGTCAGGTGAACCAGTGTATACTTATGATAATAATTCATACTTTTTGGATGTGATATTTTAAACAAAGTTTTCTGAAAATGTTGATTAAATCTGTATTGATAATGAAGCTTGATAAAGATGTAGATCCTTAGGCTATATGCACGCACGCAAATACACACACACACACACACACACACACACACGCACACACACACACATACACACACACACACGCGCGCGCGCGTGCGCGCACTCCCAATCTCACGTGGGAGAGAGACTGAAACAAACAAATTAAAGAAAAACATTACATTTCATCTCATGGTTTTTCAAACCCTGCATCTTCACACATGCAGGAAACAGCTGGGCCAGTCTCCTAACCATGATGATGACGTTGATCCTCGTCCTGCTCACGCTGACGTCATCTTCTCCCGTACATCACGAGGAGTCGCCGCCTTCCGATGTGACGTCAGAGGAGGGGGAGTCGTGGCTGGTGACGTCAGAGGGAGCGGCGAGAAGCCACCTGGTGATGTGGATGATGACGGAGAAGCAGCTTCTACCCCGGGTACAGGCCTTGGTGCAGGCAGCCAACGCTCTGCTCAGATGCACGGTAAGCTCTTAGGAACTGAGTCTTGAAGTAGTTTTACTGACCTTTTGGCTGAGGTCCTTCAGGTCCAGTTGTTCTGGGCTCAGGTCTTGGTTCGGAAGGGTGGGTTGTTCCAGGGGGTGAGTCCTGGATGTCTGTCCCGGTGGGAGGTCTGTCTGACGTTCCAAGGGGGAGTCCTGGCTGTCTGGGGAGGGTGAAGTACTGAGTGTTCTTCCGGCGCTCCTTGGGGGAAGTCACGTGTCTTAGGATTTTTTTTTTCTAGCATTTGTACCCTACTTTTCCCGTTGATGTATTAATGTAAGCGACCACTGGCTAATAAAATTGTTCGGCTCAGAGTTCGACCATGACTTCACAATG
>NC_134894.1:48743763-48771263 GCF_041734735.1 Babylonia areolata | reverse complement strand
ATCACAGTTATTTGGGGGAAAAAAAGAAAAAAGAAGAAAAGAATATAAAAAGCACAGAGAAGAAAAATCAGTATTGACAGAGATGGGGGAGGGCGGGCATATGGATCAGGGAAGGAAGGAAGAATGGGGGGCTGGTGGGGGGAGGGGGGGAAGAGAGGAAGTGTTAACATGTGATCTTATTTACATATGGTTCTTAGTTGCTTGTTGGTCTGTCATTATATGCTCAGACAATGCAAGCACATGCTTGGTGCAAGCTGTTAGAACTTGTGTTTTATTCATCTTGAATAAATTTTGTTGTAAGCAAGTCACTTGCTAATGACAATGTCATATAAATAATTAGCATGTATGCTGCGACTATTCCACCTTGATTGCAAAATTTGTGCCTGTGTGTGTGTGTGTGTGTGTGTGTGTGTTTTTGTCGGTGTGTGTGTGTGTATGAGTGTATGTAGATTTGTATGTTTCTTTCATGTATGCAAGTACACAAGAACATGTTTGCCATGTATATATAACTATATGCATTGTATATATCCATATAATTATCATTTCATTATACATATGTGTACGGTGTGTGTGTGTGTGTGTGTGTGTGTGTGTGTGTGTGTGTGTGTGCATGTTGATGGGTGTCTGTGTGTAATGAATGACAAATACTTGCTACTTGATTTGATGCAAAATCTACAGTGATTTATGGTGTAATGAAATGGAATTTGTCATTGCCAAGACACATTTGTCAAAAATAAACATTAGAAACGTTAGTGTTCATACCATTGTGTACTTTATTTTTTGTCCACTTACTGGAGTGATGGTGCCTGTCACAGTGTGTGTGTGTGTGTGTGTGTGTGTGTGTGTGTGTGTGTGTGTGTGTGTGTGTGTGTGTGTGTGTGTGTGTGTGTGTTCATGTATACATTGTGTGTGTGTGTGTGTGTGTGTGTGTGTGTATACATAGTGTGTGTGTGTGTGTGTGTGTTCGTGTATACATTGTGTGTGTGTGTTCATGTATACATTGTGTGTGTGTGTGTGTTTGTGTGTGTGTGAGTGTATACATTGTGTGTGTGTGTGTGTGTGTGTGTGTTTGTGTTCATGTACACATTGTGTGTGTGTGTGTTTGTTTGTGTGTGTTTGTGTATACATTGTGTGTGTGTGTGTGTGTGTGTGTGCATGTGTGTGTATGCATGTGTATGTGTGTGTGTGTTCATGTACACATAGTGTGTGTGTGTTAGTGTGTCTGTGTTCGTGTATACATAGTGTGTGTGTGTGTATGACATATGTGTGTACATAACAGTATAACACATGTGTGAAATGAAATAAATGTCAAATGTAAGTGCATGTAAAAGACATATACACACATGCTCACACACACACACACACACACAACATGACCACTTCTTCCAACAAGCTTCAGATTCAGGATACCATGCTTTATAATAATCATTCTTTCTTTACAGGATCAACAGCCAAAGTCAACATGTGAAAGACCGTCATTAATTGTCACACTAACAGACACTGTAAACCGACACTGCACAAACAATTCTATGTTCCTGCTCACCGTCACAGAAAACAATTTTTCGGATAAAAATCAATATCCCTTCACCCATCTTCACTATAAACACAAGCTAAACAAGAAACAACAAATATTACTGATACATATCCAATGCTACCCACCTGTCCCCGAACATACGTGATACATTCTAAGCACATGCTTAGACAAAAGAGCAGACAATGAAACAAAAAACAAAACAAAACAAAAAACAAAACAAAAAAACAAAACAAACCCCCCCCAAAAAAAACACACACACACACACACACACACAAAAGTAACGAATCAGCAAACATGACTTAATGGAAAAATTACCTATACAGGTATTATTATTGTTGCTTATAGTCCAGCTGACAGCACATGGCCAAATCAGGACTGCCCAACTACACAAACGTCCAACCACGTTAAACAAAAAACTGTTACAAAAACGAAAAAAAATCATAGATAAACCTACAAAACACAGTTCATGACACATTATGTTAACCATTTAGCTCCTAAGGGTAAATCAGATTAGGCCGTGCTGAGGACATCAGCCCTTCTGCTTGATTTATCATGCCCAGATTACAAAAACTGGTAAAAAAAGGAGAAAAACAATATTTCAAAGCCAAATAAAAAATACATAAAAAGGCCATATTTGTATTTCTTTTTATCACAACAGATTTCTCTGTGTGAAATTTGAGCTGCTCTCCCCAGGGAGAGCGCATCGCTACACTACAGCGCCACCCCCTTTTTTTTTTCTTTTTTTTTTCCTGTGTGCAGTTGTTTTTTTTATTTGTTTTTCCTATCGAAGTGGATTTTTCTCTCCCTAGTCAGAGGGTGTTCCTACACTACAGCGCCACCCTTTTTTTTTTTTTCTGCATGCAGTTTTTTTTTTATTTGTTTTTCCTATCGAAGTGGATTTTTCTACAGAATTTTGCCAGGCACAATCATTTTGTTGACATGGGTTCTTTTACGTGCGCTAAGTGCATGCTGCACACGGGACCTCTGTTTATCTTCTCATCCGAATGACTAGCGTCCAGACCACCGCTCAAGGTCTAGAGGAGGGGGAGAAAATATCAGCGACTGAGCCGTGATTCGAACCAGCTTGCTCAGATTCTCTCGCTTCCTAGGCGGACGCATTACCTCTAGGCCATCAGTCCACAAATAACACTGCAGAATGACCAGATAGTGCCCATCCCAGTGAAGAGGAAGGTGGCAGAATGGAGAAGACACTCACCCTCCAATCCACTGTCCATGAGGGCCTGGGTTTGAATCCCACTCTCACTCTTTCTAAGTTTGACTGGAAAATCAAACTGAGCGTCTAGTCATTCGGATGAGATGACAAATAAACCAATGTCCCGTGTGCAGTATGCACTTGTGCACTGAAAAAGAACCCATGGCAATGAGAGTGTTGTCCTCTGGCAAAATTCTGTAGGAGAAATCCACTCTGAAATACACAAACATATATGCAAGCACT
Organism: Babylonia areolata; assembly: GCF_041734735.1. Taxonomy (NCBI): domain Eukaryota; kingdom Metazoa; phylum Mollusca; class Gastropoda; order Neogastropoda; family Buccinidae; genus Babylonia; species Babylonia areolata. The sequence continues at coordinate 48,768,273 of NC_134894.1, read as the reverse complement.
CAAGGCGTGACTAAGCACACTGGGCTATGGTGGTGCTCAGGCATCTTCGTTGTAGGTGTGGTGTAGCGCATATGGTTTTGTCTGAACGCAGTGACACCTCCTCGAGAAAATGTAACTGAATCTATCTAATTGCCAGAACAAAACAGCACACCACAGACTGTGGAAAAGAGAAAAAAAGTGTCAAGGCTTGCTTGAAAAAAGAAAGGGGAATGGACTGGGAAGGCAGGAAAAGGAGACAACAGTGAAGGAAGAAAAAAGACAGAAATAAAGAGAGTGTTAGGAAAGAGGAAATTTCCAACACAGAATTTCCAGAAGGCGTGGATGCTATTTATACTGAAAGACCCCCAACATCCAACAGTGGGGTGGGGTGTGGGGGTACCTGTACAAAAACACTGATTTTTAAAGTGAATTTGTAATTGTCATTGTGAAATGTCCTGTATTTGAGAGAATACAACCTTCATGGCACAGCCAAACAAACAACCAAAACAACAACAAACTTCATATTCACCTAACATCAGATACATGCATTATGCACAAATCGACGTAAGAAAATCTGAACAACAGAACAGACCATCTGTACATTGAATGATATGCTTACTGCACAAAGCCACATTATATAGCCATGCTTCTAAAACACAATGTACAGATATATACTTGTTCTAGGCTGGTTCATGTCAACAGGCAATAGTCACTGGTACACATATATTCTGGAAAAGTGTGTTGGAGGGGTGGGTGGTGGGTGGTGGTGGCGGGGGCAGGCATGGTGTGGGTGGATGGTTGTATGTCTATGTATACATGTGTGAGTGAGCGTGTGTGTGTCTGTGTGTGCGTGTGTGTCTGTTTATGTGATGACATGTAGGGAGGAACTGAGGAAAGTAAAATCAACATGTGACAAACACATATTTGCAACTGTTTTTCTTTTTTTCGTGAGCTGAAACCCTGTATGTCTCTATTTTCATGTTAGGAACTCACTCCAAAAAAACAAAAACAAAAAACCCAACAACCACCCCCCACCCCCCCCAACCAACACATCTGATGCAGTACAGTACATATTCTGATTAACATTTCCATTTTCATCACCACTGTGACTCAGGCAAAGACGGCATGGAAGAGGGAGACACAAGAACACTGTTGTATGGTGGACAACCGTCATGAGCAATGAAGACATCCCGGAATCCACAGATAAGAATGCTGTCCAAAGGCAGACACACAAATGATGCACAGTACCAGAACAAAACAATGGAGATAAAAGACGGATCCACAATGACGGAGTAACGAAACCTTCCTCCCACGATGATTCTGATATTTGTGGCGCCAGGCTTCCCATGAACGTCCATTCTTGAAGGCCTTGTTTAAAAATCATGGAACATGGCACTGATTTTTCAGTTCATAGCACACCATCTGTCGTTGTGTCACTCACAATCATATTCTCTACACCGTAGGAAAACAACAATTTACTTTCTTCCTTGCTCTGCTGCCGTAGACTAAATTCCTTAACACACATATATCAAACATACAAAAGAAAAAGCAACGCATCAGCAGAAAATAAACAAGAGAGGCAAGGCCTTCAAGACTCACTTGTGATACACTTAAAAAAAAATACTCGTTAAAATGTGTTCTGTATTTGTTATTATAAAGCTTCGGGTTAAAAGAAAAAGAAAAAAAAAAGTCCGAACGGCAGATTTGAACTCCATGTGTTCGGGTGAGAAAAAACTGTCTTATCCATCACACTATCGTGGCTCCTTAACTGACGTTCAAAAATATAACATTTAAACATGTTTTTTTAAAGGGCGATAAATCGATTGCGATATTCGCAGTGAGAACGCGCTGTTTAAATCATATTATTCTGGTGTATCTTGGGCATTCAAAAAATCTTTAAGGGCAATTAAAAATTCTTTTTAAGTCCGCGGTAAAGGAGACATGGCTATCGCCGCAATCACACTGCAACATTTAGCCGTTTTCTCTGGATCTAGATAGATGTACAAGTTTCAGTTAGCTACACCCGGTTGACACGGTCGATTCAATTTCTCTTTTATGTTCATTCTGGTTTTATAGTTTTAAAGTTGATATGAAAATTGAGTATTTTGTTAAACTAATAACACGTAGAGAGGACACCATGGGGACACACGGACTGGGACAGATGAATGAGAATGGTGAGCACTTTGCAGACCTGTGCGCCCTAAACCAGCTGGTGATAGGAGGAAGTATCTTCCCACACAAGCGCATCCACAAGGCCACATGGAGATCCCCGAATCACGTCACGGAGAACCAGCTCGACCACATCTGCATTAGCCGCAAGTTCAGGAGATCATGGCAGGATGTACGAGTGATGAGAGGAGCTGATGTGTCATCAGACCACCACTTTCTTACGACGACAGTGAGACTTCGCCTCAAGAGATTCACCAACGCCAACAACACGCGGACAAGGTACAATGTTGGACTGCTCAGAAACAAGGACGCACAGGCAGCATTCCAGATCAGCCTTTCCAACAGGTTCCAGCCACTACAAGAGCTGATAGAAGACGGTGAGATGGACATCGAGACACAGTGGGAACACAGCAAGAAGCTCTGGCACGACACATGTGAAGAGGTCCTTGGCAAGAAGAAAACTCAGCACAAGAAATGGATCTCTGCCGACACCATCCACAAGCTGGAAACAAGGAAAGAGAAGAAAACTTTGCTGAACACGAGCAGAACAAGAACAACTAAGGCAAAGGCACAGGAAGAGTACACAGCAGCGGACAGAGATGTAAAGAGGAGCATCAAGAAGGACAAGAGGGACAACATCGACGACCTGGCCAGTCAAGCAGAGGCAGCAGCCGGACAGGGGAACCTGAAGGACCTGTACCTGGTGACCAAGAAGCTGACGGGCAAGTTCCAGCAGACAGATAAGCCAGTGAAGGACAAGAACGGGAACCCACTGACAACAACTGAGGAACAGCTGAAACGATGGGCAGAACACTTCAGGGAGCTGCTGAACCGCCCCGCCCCTGACGCACCACCGGACATTCCACCCGCAGAGACAGAACTGCCCATCAGCTGCGACAAACCCTCAAAGGCAGAGATCAGGAAGGCCATCATGACTCTGAGAAATGGGAAGGCTGCAGGGCCGGACGAGATACCAGCAGAAGCCATCAAAGCAGACACGGAAACAGCTGTCAACATGCTATACAGCCTCTTCAGCAAGATCTGGGAGAAGGAGGAAGTACCGGTCCAGTGGAAAGAAGGAATCATCATCAAGCTGCTGAAGAAAGGAGACCTCAGGGACTGCAGCAACTACCGAGGGATCATACTCCTGTCAACGCCAGGCAAGGTTCTCAACAGGGTTCTACTGGAAAGGATGAAAGAGGCCGTCAACCCCAAGCTCAGAGACCAGCAGGCAGGCTTCCGGCGGAACAAATCCTGTCCCGACCAGATCGCCAACCTGCGCATCATTGTGGAGCAGTCACTGGAGTGAACTCCCCTCTCTACATCAACTTCATAGATTATGAGAAGGCCTTCGACAGTGTGGACAGAGAGACGCCGTGGAAGCTGCTGAGGCACTATGGAGTCCCAGAGAAGATAATCTCCCTCATCCGGTGCACCTACCAGGACACGAGCTGCAGGATTGCCCACGCAGGTCAGCTGTCCGAAAGTTTCGAGGTGAAGACCGGAGTTCGCCAGGGGTGCCTGCTGTCACCGTTCCTCTTCCTCCTGGTCATCGACTGGATCATGAAGACCACTACAACAGGCAGGAACAACGGTATACAGTGGACACAGCTGGACGACCTCGACTTCGCAGACGACCTGGCACTCCTGTTGCACAACCACAGCCAGATGCAGGACAAGACCACTCGCCTGGAGACCATGTCAGCCAGGACAGGGCTGATGAAGATCAACACCACTGCCAACACACCAGTCACAGTCGGTGGAAAGCCCATCAGGGAGGTGGAGTCTTTCATCTATATTGGGAAGCGTGATTGACCGACAGGGAGGCACGGACCGAGACGTCACAGCCAGAATCGGCAAAGCAAGAACAGCTTTCATCATGCTCAAGAACATCAGGGCATCTGGAGCGATCAGTATGAAAACCAAACTCCACATCTTCGACTCCAATGTGAAGTCAATTCTACGGATGCAAGACATGGTGGACAACACAGACGATGCAGCAGAAGATTCAGACATTCTTCAACACCTGTCTGAGGTGCATCTACAAGATCCGATGCCAGCAGAAGATCCGAAATGAAGATCTGTGGGAACGAGCGGGACAGGAACCAGTGGCCAAGCAGATACTGCGGAGGAAGTGGGGCTGGATCGGACACACCCTCAGGAAACCAGTGTCCAGCATCACATGCCAAGCCCTGACCTGGAACCCACAGGGAAAGAGGAAGAGAGGCCGGCCTCGCAACAGCTGGAGGCGAGATACTGAGGCAGAGCTGAAGCAGCAAGGGACCAACTGGACTGGAATGGCCAGAACAGCCCAGAACAGAGTACGATGGCGAGGGGTCGTTGATGGCATTTGTTCCACCAGGAGCGATGGGCATAATGAATGAATGAATGAATAACACGTAGAGGCAAGTATAAGTACTTCTAAACGTCTTATGAAGTGAAAAGGACTTCATTTTGAGAAAAGTCAAGACTGGAAATTTTTACGTTTCATCAATTCAAGGGTATTAACTCACATGGTTTATTATTTTTAACTGTGAATTCCGACTGATTCTGCGGATATTTTTTATGGCAGTTTGGGGCATAATCCAGTAAGTTATGAGGCGTTCACAAATCTTTCTCTGAATAAATATTTAACAGTCTCCTTCTCCAACTTTCCACTCACATGTTATCGTGTATTGTCCATTGAATATAGGATTGAATGGGCAGGTCAACAACTTGAAACAAAATGGCGTCGTTCACGTTCGCGAAGAATATGAGCACGCGCTTTGAATGTGTATAAATATGTGTATGCAATTGATTTTTGCCCATGACCTTCAGGGCTCTGCCAACAGATCTATAAAGTCCACTCGTATTGATTATTTTCTGAAAAAGACCACTTGGGCGAATGAACATAGTGAAAGCCCTGTACACTGAGAGTAAAACACACAAGCTTTTTATGTATTGAGTATAATTTCAAAATATAATGTTTAAGATGAGACAGATCAGTTTAAAGCAAATTAAGTCCCTTAGCATTAATTACAGATTAATTTCCCTTCTTTACTAAAATAAATATAACTACCATGCTTACCAAAAGAAGTTCCTGTTTGAACAAAAAATGATAATAATGACTGCTCTTGTTATTGTGTCAGAATATCAGATCAAAGTGCCAAGTTTAGAGAATTAAAAAACTATAAATATAACAGTAAATGCAGTTTGCATATAATTTGGCTTCTTTTTTTAATTTTTTTGTGCCCATCCCAGAGGTGCAATATTGTTTTAAACAAGATGACTGGAAAGAACTGAATTTTTCCTATTTTTATGCCTAATTTGGTGTCAACTGACAAAGTATTTGCAGAGAAAATGTCAATGTTAAAGTTTACCACGGACACACAGACACACACAACCGAACACTGGGTTAAAACATAGACTCACTTTGTTTACACAAGTGAGTCAATAAATCAACCAATTAGTGGAAAAGAACTTTGTACAGAAAATATTCTCACAACATTCATGCAGGAAAACTATTTTTTTTAAAAGAAGAAAAAATATAATAAAACAACTGTGCATCATAATCCTAAACAAATCAGACTGACATAAAGGTGGGCGTGGATGTAAGAAAATATAGCACAGAAGATGTTCATACTCCATTCCTTGTTTCATCAAGCCCCAGAAAAATAATGAACATAAAAAGATATGAGATGAATGAGAACCATGTAAGATAATCCTGTTCAGAACCCATCATCACAAGTGTCACGTACTTACTTACAGAACACTTCATAGCAGTTAAGGAATGGAATCATGCAACAGTTAGGTATGGCTTTGTTGTTTATTTGAACTGAAACTGACATAAGATATGGGTACTGGACACTTTATGGGGATCTTGATGATGTGTTTCAATAAGTGTTTCAGTCTTTTTCAGAAGAAGCATTTGCAAAATAAACATGTGTCTGATGTGTTCTTAGCCCTAGGGCTGTCTTTATGTTTGGCTGAGCTGTCGACTGCATGAACTGAATTGAAAATGTGATTGTGCACATATGTGCATGCATACGTGCATTGAGTGTGTGTGTAAAGTTATAATTGTGTGATCTATTTACTACCTTAACAGACTCACAACATTGAATTCACTCAGGGTGTGTGAAATATTTACATTTGATCAATGCACCGCTCTACATATGTATTTGTATTTCTATTTATCACAACCGATTTCTCTGTGTGAAATTCAGGCTGCTCTCTCCCCAGGGAGAGCGCGTCGCTACACTACAGCGCCACCCATTTTTTGTTTTTTTTCCTGCATGCAGTTTTATTTGTTTTTCCTATCGCAGTGGATTTTTCTACAGAATTTTGCCAGGAACAACCCTTTCGTTGCCATGGGTTCTTTTACATGTGCTAAGTGCAAGCTGCATATGTAATATCTGTATCTCAAGAAATGATCTTTTTCATGCAATACAATGGTCCAGTAATACATCTATATTTTCATGATACAAATCTATTTAATATCTTATATTAAAACATGCAAATGAATTGCACGTTGATCTACACTACTGATAGTGATGCCTGGAGTGGTCTATTTCTATGCTAGTGGTGGTTTGTGTTTTTTTTTAAAACAAAAAACAAAACTCAGTGCATCCAAACAAACAAAAAAGTCATAAACAAAACGTCTAGAAAGTGATATATGACCTCACCACAGTTCTGTTGATTCTTTTGTCATGCCGTTGTTGTTTTGTTTGTTGCTCGTTATTGTTCTTTTCTTTTCTCAACAGAAAAGCCCAAACAAAAAAACAAAGAAACAAACAAAAAAAAACAACCATACTGTATCATCACTGTAATATAAAAATATCAGTACTTATCTGAACACTGTTACATTCTAAATGTGGGAAAATACTTTGCAAAGGTGATTGTGAAATATCCTTAACTGTGAGAATAGAACCTTCAAGGCAAGGTAAAACAACAACATCAACAAACAAATGGAAAACCCTCATTGCACCCCTTCCATTTCACATTCAACATTGTTGCTTAGTCCATCCAGATGCACAGAGCCATATATGGACTGCCTTACTAAATAAAAATTTCAACAGCAGTAAACACCCAACTTTGTAACACACACACACAAAAACCGCCCTCCTGCAAAACAACAGTCATGACCATACCATCTTAAGCATTAAACTTCTTAAAAGTTCAATCTGAGACCAAACTGTTTTGTTCGTTCGACGGTGGCTTTTAACATTTCGCATAAAACATCCATCAATTAAACAAAGAAGTAGAAAAATAGCCTATAATTTTTTTTTTTATCACAAAAAAGCCTATTCACACAATCTTATAAAGACAAGAGGGCAAAACCAGATGAAACTGATGACCTTCCACCCATGCAACATTCTATTCTTAATCTTAAGAGAATTCCTTTTTTTATTTTATTAAAAGCAATGTTCCATAACGTTTTATTAAAAAAAACAAACACAAAAAAACAGCAACATAACAACATCAACAGCAGTTAATCTATCATTTGACTCTCAATTGTAAAACTTTATACAAGATGGGAATAAGATGAAGAAGGAAAAAGGAAAGTGAAAAAAAGAAAAAGAAGAGAGCAAGAAGGATTGCTACAGTTTCATTACCAGTATTCCTCAAGGAATGGACAGTATCACAAAGAACTAAGTATGTTGAATTATTTTCCACACACACACGTATACACACTAGCACAGACAGAAAGACACATGCATGCTTATGCTCACTCACACACACACACCTACACACACACACACACTCAAACACAGACACACATGCACACACACACACACACTCTCTCTCTCTCACTCACACAAACAAGCATTCTTGTGCATACACACACAGACACACTGACACATGCACACACACATACATGCATGAATGCAGACACCTTTCAACATGTGATGACGGCAGTGAGCACAATGGGTATGATTCATCAAACTGAAACTTTCAAGGGTTTTTTGTTTGTTTGTTTTTCTTATTACAAACATGTTGAGCATTCTTTGACAGATTGCACACAACTACCGAAACAGTAAAGGAGGGAATAACAGTGACACAAACACACACACACACACACATGATACACACACAAACACAAACTCCCCCTTTCTCATATTATGAATATGTATGTTATTGATGTGAGGATGTTGCTTTCTTGTATTAAATTTGTGTAACTGAAGAATCAGGTATATATCATAATGCTATTTGATATTTAAGTGTGTAGTTTTTTTTCTTGATAATTTCTTATATAGTGTTTGTAATGATTGGTTCATATTATGCCTTTCTTTTGATTTCTTCTCTTTTTTTTAATTCTAAAGATAGGAAGCAAAAAATTTGTAAAAGTTTGCCCTTTTACCCTCAATAAATATCATTTTGACTTGACTCAAAACATTCACACACACACTCCCCCCACCCCCCTCCTCCCCACCATACACTCACACATGCACACATGTTGAGCAAACAGAACTACAGACTGTAGTCATCCTCATATAAACCCGAACCACACAACAGACAAAAGATTACCGACCAATGCAAGAATGGTGTCAAATTAAAGGAAGGAAGACAAACCTGATAAACATAAAGCCACACAATGCAGAACCCTGTAAGTAAAGGACACAACAAATTATGCACACTGAAAATGAACTGAACCCTTTCAAAATTATACAATTATATATATATATATATATAATTTTTAAAAATATAAAATACTATGCACATTGATAATAAACTAACAAAATGTGCACAGCAACACAGAACAGTCCAAAATTATGCATACCTGTCACAGAACAGAACAAGTTATGCAAACTGTCACAGAACAAATTATGCAAACTGTCATGGAACACAAAATACAGACACCAACAAAGAATAGAACAATATATGGGCACTATAAAAGAACCCCACCAAAACATACACACTGTTACTGAACATAACAAAATGTGGACATTGCTGAGCACAGAACAAAATGTGGACATTATGGTAAACTGGACAAATTACAGACACTGCACAGAACAGAACACTATGCCTTGTCACAAATCAGAACAACTGACAGTGTGTGACGGAGCTCAGTGTGAACACACTCCACCTGACAGTGTGTGACGGAGCTCAGTGTGAACACACTCCACCTGACAGTGTGTGACTGAACTCAGTGTGAACACACTCCAGCTGACAGTGTGTGATGGAGCTCAGTGTGAACACACTCCAGCTGACAGTGTGTGACTGAACTCAGTGTGAACACACTCCACCTGACAGTGTGTGACTGAACTCAGTGTGAACACACTCCAGCTGACAGTGTGTGACGGAGCTCAGTGTGAACACACTCCACGTGACAGTGTGTGACTGAGCTCAGTGTGAACACACTCCAGCTGACAGTGTGACTGAACTCAGTGTGAACACACTCCACCTGACAGTGTGTGACGGAGCTCAGTGTGAACACACTCCACCTGACAGTGTGTGACTGAGCTCAGTGTGAACACACTCCAGCTGACAGTGTGTGACGGAGCTCAGTGTGAACACACTCCAGCTGACAGTGTGTGACTGAACTCAGTGTGAACACACTCCACCTGACAGTGTGTGACTGAACTCAGTGTGAACACACTCCACCTGACAGCAATTATCCATGGAGAGGAAACAGAGAGGGTGGAGGACTGAGGGGAGGCACAAACTGACTCACATGTTTCCCGAAAAGTTTAAATTGTGATATCTCAGAAAATCCAAACAGGAAGCACCAGAATGTAGGATATCACAATATTACATATTTTTTGATAACTTCTTTTTTTTCTTTTTTTCTTTTTTTTTTTACCAAAATTAAAAAAAAAAGGTAACAAAAATAACTAGACACAACATACCAAGAACTTTCTTGCACAAACTGATATTACGGTACAAAAAATATGGCTACATATACATTTATTGTACATCTACCCATAAAAAAGAACACACTTAAAGAGAAAGAAAAGCATCAAGATTGCATTCCAAGCAGAAAAAAACATACATACACACACTGACAACATTAGTGGAAAGAAAGTAAGAAGGAAATGTTGACAGCATGAACATTTATTTCCAGAATCTGGAAAAGGAAGATCTGTTTAACATAAATGATTATGGGTTACTAAATTGTCCAGTTACATTGAGAGAGATAAGCAATGTAACCTCTGTTGTTACTTTGACATTACTGCCGAAAACACAACAGAATTAACAAGTACAGGGAGAAAATGTGGAATTGTTACCTCTGCTCAACCACTGGTGGCATGTAGTGAAACAATTCTGTCTTGAATAAGGCGCGTTTAGGTATGACAGATATTATCTATGTTGTTCTGTGCTTTAACTTGAAAGAATGAATATTCTGTAACAACATTTTCATATCCTACACTTTATTACTCAGATTTTAGAAATCAAATTTATGGGTGTAATTTTGATAGCCTGGATACAGCCATGATGAGCAATAAAGTGCTTATCCACTGTCCATTCTGCCTGGAGTTGGTTAAAACTGAGGAAGCTGCTACTTGTTTGGATACTGTGGTGAATAAAGTCAACACCATTTTCTGTCCATCATTAGAACAATATATCTCAATATTCTCTGTATTTTGGGAAAGTAAGCAGAAATTAGGGGAGGTGGGAGGAGAGGGCAGGAGGGACAAGTTGGTCTTTTTTGACCACCTGTCCCCAGGACAACCAAAAAATATCCAGGAATTCCTCGCCCTGCAGAAGCAAATGGTATACCAGCGGGTTTCTATCAACAGCAGCTAAAACAGAGACACAGCAACTGTAGCAGCAATATTTGCACTTCAACATACACAGAACAAGAAGACAATGCATACATGGTTTTGTGAGAAAAACAGCTCTGAACAGGAATGATTATGAAAGATACCATGTGGATGGTTCAGAAATTCAAACAACAAATAACTTTTTTTTTCTTTACACAATACAATGGACCCTGTTATATTATCAGTCATGTATTCCTTTCAGTCTGTGCTATGACATTAGATACAAATACACTTTCAAAAATTATTTGTTTCCGTGCTCATAGCGATGCCTTGCAGAAGAGAAAAAATCACCCTTGTTCCATTTTGACAGGGAGAAGGAAAACAAAGGGAGAATACTGTGATGCACAAACCAGAAGAACAAAGGGAGAATACAGCGATGCACATACCACAACACACAAAAACCAAAAGTGTTAATGCAGTAAAGCTTTTCAACTAAACTATCCATCACAATCGGAAGGCTTTCACTTGAAACTGTGACTACCAATAAGCTATACAATACAACCAATACTATTTAACAATAAAAGAAGTGATTTTTTGATACTTTAAAACTAGTATGCGCTCTTGCAGCAAACACGTCTGCAGTAAAGTCATGGTAAATATGTAAGTAATGTCAGCAGCACAGCGTCAACGTTCCAACTGTGAGGTCGCAATGACAGGAATACAACAAATGTATCCTCTCTTTCTTTCTGTATCCCCCCCCAAAATGAAATATCACTGGTTAACATATTAATTAATAACTGTACACAATTCATGTAGATATATGCAGTTGCATTTGACATGTAGATGATGGCATACAAACTTTCCACAAAATTGTATACTAAATTACACGCATCAATTCACACACACACACACACACATCACATACCAAACCTGCACACACACGTGTGCAATCACCCATTCAAATCAGCACACATTAACTCACAACAGCGAATGCAATCGCATGCAGACTCACACACAGACATGCACTAATCCCTTTAAAGATGACGTCCATTTCATCCAGAGAAGTACGTGACGAAGATCATGCACAGGATTCCAAAGATGATACAGAATATCTGCTTCAGTGACTCCCTGCAACACACAACCAGCATCATTATTATCAATTATCATCATTATCATGAATATCACTATTGTCATTATGATAAGTATCACTGTTCTTGTTCTTATGATTATCATCGTCTTTATTCGTATTATTACTATCTGTGTGTGTGTGTGTGTGTGTGTGTGTATGTGTGTGTGTGTGTGTGTGTGTTTGTGTGTGGCTTTCCATCAATACTCATGTACCTCCATGTGTGTGTGTGTGTGTGTGTGTGTGTGTGTGTGTGTGTGCGCAGTGAGTCAATACTCATGTGCCTGTGTGTGTGTGTGTGTCAATTTTCATTTTCCTATGTATCTGAGTGTGTGTGTGCATCTACGTGAGTGAGTGAGTGTGAGTGTGTGTGTGTGTGTGTGTGCATCTACGTGAGTGAGTGAGTGTGAGTGTGTGTGTCTGTGTGTGTGTGTGTGTGTGTGTGTGTAAGCTTGTAATCAATATACTCTTGTGCCTGTGTGTGTGTACATTTGCATCGATACTCACGTGCCTGTGCATCCCACCCTCCCCCACCCCCACCCCCCACTGTCCACCCACCGTCCGTGTCGTTCCTGCAGAAGGTCTGGCACCACGGTGACCAGCGCGATGTACAGGAAGCCCCCCGAGGTGAAGGCAAGGATCCAGGCAGTTCTCTCCCCTGCTTGCTCCGCTGTCAGGGCCGTGATGGCGCCAAACACGCCCCCTGTGGCCGTCAGCACCTGCAGCCGAGGTGCCGCCAAGTCAGAGTCACCACAACACACATACACCAATTTTCACAGTAGTATGATAGTTGCGTTCAACTTGACCATCAGAGCAGCAGAGAAGGTAACTGCTGTCCCTGTTATCTGGGCTAGAATTTGATTGTAGTGGAAAGTGTCTTGCCCAAGTTATTTCCCCACTCTATCAGCCAAGAGGGTTTTAGGACAGTCAACGCTGAGATGGTTCCCAAAGGCCAACTAGCCCCCAAGCCTGCAGCACCAAGAGCCAGTGCAATTTTGCCTCCTAGTTTGAGAGTCATGCTCCTTAACAAAAGACAAAGCTGTAAGTAATTTCCCATTGCAGTGAAGAAACCATTGATAATACAGCTCTCACTCTGCTGTTGGCCCAGCTGTAAACTGATGTCAGTCTGTGATGTAAGCTGAGTGTTGGGTCAATCAGTTTTCATACTGACCAACAGTCATAGAGGATAATCATGGTGATCAGTATTAACCTGCTCACTACCAAGGAAACATAACTCCTGCTGCTGGCCCTTTGCCTTGTAATTTTTTTGTGAACATGGGTATAAATTGGCAAAAACTTCTACAAGCTACATTTCTTTGTCAAAAGTATGCAAGCTATGTGTTTTACTGAAAGGAAACTGACTGAGCTTTCTACTGAAAGCACTTTGACAACTATGAGTTGTACAGATCATGACTTTGGGCTAGCTGAACAACAAAGTTTGTTTCAACTACGTCATTTTAGGTTTCTTGATCAGGCAAAACACTGTGAATGTTTCAACAAAAAGACAAAATAACAACACAAACAAGCATGCAAACAAAGAAAGCCAACCAAACAAATCCTGGTGTCCAAGATGTTTGCAACTGAACAAAAATAACAATCAGTACTATCAAGACTGAAAAAAAAAAGAAAAAAAAAGTGCTCTCATCTAAGTCTCTAACCCTCTCCCTCCTCATCTCCCTCCCCCTCCACTTCCTTCCTCAAGCATGCTTTGTTGTCCTTGTAACAAACAGCTCCCCCCCCCCCCTTGTTACCATTCCCCCCCCCTGCCCCCATCTGCACACAACATTTTTCAGTATTTTACTCCGTTCAATGTCACTATTCTGTGTGAAACTCATATCAGTGCCTGTGGTATAATCTCATCATCACTATCACCTTTGCTTGCCTGAAACATGATACAGACACAATGTGTGTGCAGGTTGCTTCACTCACTAACTGGGCTGGCCATTGGTCAATGCTTTGAACCACAGATCACGCCAATGTTTACTCATGGCAGAAATATAACCTCCTTCAGGAGTTTGACAACAGGCGATGACACTATTTCTATTTCTGGCTGAAGGAAAATTCAGTAAAGCCCAATGACAGGTTAACCCATCATGTCGGCAATATGGCTGCAACTACAGTATGACGTAAGTAATATGGTTGCAACTACAGTATGATGGGTTAACCTGTCATGTAGGCAATATGGCTGCAACTACCGTATGACGGGTCAACTGTCATGTAGGCGACATTGCTGCAAATACAGTATGACAGGTAAATCTGTCATGTAGGCAATACAGCTGCAACTACAGTAGGCAATACAGCTGCAACTATAGTATGACAGGTAAATCTGTCATGTAGGCAGTACGACTGCAACAACAGTATGACGGGTTAACTGTCATGCAGGCAATACAGCTGCAACTGCAGTACCACAGATTAACCTGTCATGTAGGCAATACAGCTGTAACTACAGTATGACGGGTTAATAGTCATGTTGGCGATACGGCTGCAACTGCAGTACGATAGGCTAACCTCTCATGCAGGCAGTGAACAGATTAAGGGGACGGAAAACAAGGACGTCTAACAGGGAGGGGGAGGCGAGGGAAGCCAGGACAAATAAGGGGAGGTCACCCAAGCAGCAGGGGGGTCTGACCTGAGCCTTGGCAGCCCTCCAGCGGTCGAAGCCAGAGCGCAGGAGGATGGCGAAGTCACCCACCTCATGGGGGATCTCATGCACCAAGATGGCCCCCGTCGTCAGCAGGCCCACCTGTAACACACACACATACACACACATGCAACCACACACATGCACACACACACATGCACACACACAGACACACACACCCACCACACTGCTGTTCAAAAGGTGGGCATATGCAAGTCAATGAGAGAGGCAAGAAGTTATATTTCATGTATACACGAGACACTGCATCATTATATACATTGAATATTTTAGACACAACGCACACAGTGATTGCTGACCCATACATCACACAAGTGACTGACTTTACTTACCAGTACCTACACACTACACACCATATGACTGCTTACCTACACACTACACACCATATGACTGCTTACCTACACACTACACACCATATGACTGCTTACCTACACACTACACACCATATGACTGCTTACCTACACAATACACACCATATGACTGCTTACCTACACAATACACACCATATGACTGCTTACCTACACAATACACTCCATATGACTGCTTACCTACACACTCCACACCTTATGACTGCTTACCTACACAATACACAACATATGACTGCTTACCTACACAATACACACCATATGACTGCTTACCTACACACTACACACCATATGACTGCTTACCTACACAATACACACCACATGACTGCTTACCTACACACTACACGCCAAATGACTGCTTACCTACACACTACACACCATATGACTGCTTACCTACACAATGCACACCATATGACTGCTTACCTACACACTACACGCCAAATGACTGCTTACCTACACACTACACACCATATGACTGCTTACCTATACAATACACACCATATGACTGCTTACCTACACAATACACACCATATGACTGCTTACCTATACACTACACACCATATGACTGCTTACCTACATAATACACACAATATGACTGCTTACCTACACACTCCACACCTTATGACTGCTTACCCACACAATACACACCATATGACTGCTTACCTACACAATACACACCATATGACTGCCTACCTACACACTACACACCTTATGACTGCTTACCCACACAATACACACCATATGACTGCTTACCTATACAATGCACACCATATGACTGCTTACCTACACACTACACACCATATGACTGCTTACCTACACACTACACACCTTATGACTGCTTACCCACACAATACACACCATATGACTGCTTACCTACACAATACACACCATATGACTGCTTACCTACACAATACACACCATATGACTGCTTACCTACACAATACACACCATATGACTGCTTACCTATACAATGCACACCATATGACTGCTTACCCACATAATACACACCATATGACTGCTTACCTACACACTACACACCATATGACTGCTTACCTATACAATGCACACCATATGACTGCTTACCTACACACTACACACCATATGACTGCTTACCTACATAATACACACCATATGACTGCTTACCTACACAATACACACCATATGACTGCTTACCTACACAATACACACCATATGACTGCTTACCTATACAATGCACACCATATGACTGCTTACCTACACAATACACACCATATGACTGCTTACCTATACAATGCACACCATATGACTGCTTACCCACACAATACACACCATATGACTGCTTACCTACACACTACACACCATATGACTGCTTACCTATACAATGCACACCATATGACTGCTTACCTACACACCATATGACTGCTTACCTACATAATACACACCATATGACTGCTTACCTACATAATACACACCAAATGACTGCTTACCCACACAATACACACCATATGACTGCTTACCTATACAATACACAACAAACTATATAACATACAACACATGTCATCTTAACTTTCCTGAACACATGTACGTGACATGACTTGAACCTAACAAGAATCAACCATCACATATGTGGGAAGTGACTTGTATTGTATTGTATTGTATTGTATTGTATTGTATTGTATTGTATTGTATTGTACTACTCTTTGTCACAACAGGGAGAGTCCATCGCCAGAGTACAGAACCAGCCTCTTCTCTGTGTGAAATTCAAACTGCTGTCTGCAGGGAGAGTTCATCGCTAGAGTACAGAGCCATCCTTTTCTCTTTTTTTTCTACTCATAAGTGCATTCGTTTTTCTACCAAGGTAGATTTTTTTTCTACAGACTTTTGCCAGGGACAACCCTCTTGTTGCCGTGGGTTCTTTTATGTGCGCTCAGTACATGCTACACAACAAAGACCCTCAGTTTATCATCTTATCTGAATGACTAGTGTCTGGAATACCATCAAAGGCCTGCAGATGGAGATGATTCCGGCCGGTGTGGGATTCGATCCCGTACTCTAAGGTTCTTTCGCTTCCCAGGCGGATGTGTAACCACTAGGCTACCCACTCCACTTACATGACTTGCACCTCCCAAGCACCAGCCACCGTGCGCACTCACCCTTTTGCTGACCAGAAAACTGCCGGCCACTGCCAGCCCATGAGTGAAGTTGTCCACTACGTTGGCAAAGAGGTTGAGATAGCCGCTGACCTGGAAAACAACCCATCATGTGGATTACTTGTCTGTCACTGGAACGGAACTGACAATGCCTGGGTTACAAATACGTCAGAGAAATCTATGTTTCAGCCAAAACTTTGCAATTATTCAGTGATGTATAAATGATAGCTGTGATTTTTCATTGTCAAAAACGGAAATGCACATGAAAGAAAGCACCTATGGCTCTGATTATTACTCATTATGTTGGCTGCATACAACACTGTTAGCTAAAAATTCAGCATCATTTGACCAGGCACCCCAAAAAGAAAAGTGTCCAAGTTCTCAGGTGGTCCTTAAGTTTTTGTGAACCCTGTACTTTCCAGTCAAAAACACAGTACTACTTATGGAAATAAACAAACAAATTCACTGTTGTGTACGTTTTATTCAACCACCTATTCAAACAGAACAGGCATGAAGTCTTTGACCCACGGAAGAGCTGGTGAAGGGTGGATGTCCTGACACTGACCTGTTCCTGCACTCAGTTCAAGGTTTAAGGCTCCATGGTCCTTTACAGCCAATGGGTCTGTGAATTTATATTCACTGTATCTAGAGCTCGGCATAGGAAGGCAGGGCCCAACCCTCTCCTTCTGCTGTTTTTACCTTCTCCAACCAAAGTCAGATTAACCCATTCACGCCTGAGTGAAGAAAATCAGAGTAAAGAGCTTTTCCCAAGGACACAGCTTCATGTAGAAATTTTGTATTTGTATTTCTTTTTTATCACAACAGATTTCTCTGTGTGAAATTCAGGCTGCTCTCCCCAGGGAGAGTGCATTGCTATACTACAGCGCCACCCTCTTTTTTTTTCTTTTTTTTTTTTTGTATTTTTTCCTGCGTGCAGTTTTATTTGATTTTCCTATTGAAGTGGATTTTTCTACAGAATTTTGCCAGGAACAACCCTTTTGCTGCCGTGGTTTCTTTTACGTGCTTGGTTTATCAACTCATCCGAACGACTAGCGTTCAGACCACCACTCAAGGTCTAGTGGAGGGGGAGAAAATATCGGCGGCTGAGCCGTGATTCGAACCAGCGCGCTCAGATTCTCTCGTTTCCTAGGCGGACACGTTACCTCTAGGCCATCACTCCACATGGGGCCTCAAACCCTGACAACTAGTGAACACTGGATCAGAAACACCTCACTGATTCTGCTACAGTGCCTCTGTCTGAACAACATGTCCATGAAGAAAGTCTCAAGACGGGGTATGGAATGACCATCCCTTCCAGTCTGAGAAGATAATGTGGAGAAAACTACTTTGGTGGGGAACCAAATCAAAATGTTTCAAGAATGAATACTATCATTATTTGAATGCAATCCTGCTTATAACAGGAGTGAGCTTTATACAAAGAAAACATCATTTCAGAAAGAGGATTCCTAAACAAAACAAAAAAAAGAAACCAAAAATCACAAGGATGACAATACCTTTATATGGGGCTGGTCGGGTTGCGCTGGTGAAGAATATGATGCTCTTGTCATTTCTGATGATTTGTTATTGTTTAAATTTGCATTCGCTGTTGATTTCACTGATGACTTTTCAGTCCTTTGGGAAGAGTTCTGTTTCTGGATATTTCTTTTCCTGCTCTGTGATTGGCTGTTCTGTGGGGGCTGTTTGTGGGAGTTAATTTTCAAGTTGTGTGACTGGTTTTTCTGCTGCTGGTTTTTCTGCTTCCCTTTCTTTGCCTGTGAGTGTTTGTTTTGTGCTGCCTCTCTGCGCTTTGGTACTTCTTTGTCAGGGCAGTCCATTTCATCGCAGGTGTCTTCCAACTGAAACCAGAGCAAACCGAGAAATGAGTGAAGGCAGGTGTGGAAACATACAACAGTTGTATCAACAGACGTTGGAGCTCACAGAACAGGAGGCACACCAGTCAGCATGGTCAGCTTGATACAACAAAAAATGGTCAATTATCATGGGTCTGCAATTTCATCACTTGTCTTGAAAAGAGCAGGAACATGTTATGAGAGGGGTGGGGGTGGGGGGGGGGCTTGCATGCATAAGGGGTTGGGGGGGGATGCATGCTCACAAACACCTGTGTATGCGTGTGCATGTGCATGTGTGTGTGTGTGTGTGTGTGTGTGTGTGTGTGTGTGTGTGTGTGTTTCTTCAATTCAACGTCTTTTCACTTTGAGTGATATTAGACGTGTCATGTGTGTGTGTGTTTGTGTGTAGAAGATGAGAGTGTTGTGGGGGTGGTACTTAAAGGGGGATATGCAGAGTTATGATAAACTAGAACAACAAGAGCAACAATTAGTAAAAATCTGTGAAACAACAATTAACAACATAAATGAAAATAAAAACAGAATTAACACGTGTGGATGTGTGTGTGTGTGTGTGTGTGTGTGTGTGTGTGTGTGTATTTCAGTTTAATGTCTTTTTCACTACTTACTGATAATGACTCTGTGTGTGTGTGTGTGTGTGTGTGTGTGTGTGTGTGTGTGTGTGTGCGCGCGCTGTGCACACATGTGCAAGCATTCTTTTGTGTGTGTTTGTGTGTGTGTGTGTGTGTGTGTATGTGAGAGAGGACAAAGGCTTGCTTGCAGAAACATGTCAAGGAAGAAACTCTTGAGTTAGTGGCAGAAGACGTGAGCACAACAGCACACAACATAACTCACTGGTTCAAACTCCGTTTCATCCCCCAGGATCTTTTCCACAATCATGAAGAACAGCAAGCCAGCGATGATCCACAGGCCGATGCGAGTGTGCGCCTTGTGGTCATCTGGAACCAGACATGGACTTTTCAGCCAATGGTAACATCAATCACTTAAGATCAGACACCACTCTAGGGTGGTAACTTGAAAATACCCCCCCCTCATCCCTCCACCGTGCCCACATGTCCAAATCCCCTGCCCACTCTCAACACTTTGTTTGATGTTGTATGTGTTTGTCGGACGGGCGCAATAGCCGAGTGGTTAAAGCGTTGGACTTTCAATCTGAGGGTCCCAGGTTCGAATCCTGGTGACGGCGCCTGGTGGGTAAAGGGTGAAGGTTTTTCTGATCTCCCAGGTCAACATATGTGCAGACCTGCTAGTGCCTGAACCCCCTTCATGTGTATACGCAAGCAGAATATCAAATACGCACGTAAAAGATCCTTTAATCCATGTCAGCGTTCGGTGGGGTATGGAAACAAAAACATACACAGCATGCACACCCCTGAAAGCGGAGTATGGCTGCCTACATGGCGGAGTAAAAACGGTCATACACATGACAGCCCACTTGTGTGCACATGAGTGAATGTGGGAGTTGCAGCCCATGAACGCACAAGAAGAAGAAGTATGTGTTTGCTGAAATGAATGAATCATGCGTGTCTCAATCACCTTGTAGTGAACAGACAGTAACCCGTGAGAAGAAGAGGACAGAGAGACAGAGAAAAGACAGACACAGAGAGCCAGACAGCCAGGTGACCTGTGTCCAGGTAGTTCCAGACTTCTGGCAGCAGGTGGCAGAAGACATCCCCCAGCAGACTGCCCACGGCAAAGCTCAGCATCAGCTTCAGGCGGGCTGCTGGCGCTGTAACCACATCGCCATCACTGTCATCATCATCATCGCCATCACTGTCATCATCATCATCGCCATCACTGTCATCATCATCATCACCATCACTGTCACCATCATCATCGCCATCACTGTCATCATCATCATCGCCATCACTGTCATCATCATCATCGCCATCACTGTCATCATCATCATCACCATCACTGTCATCATCATCATCACCATCACTGTCATCATCATCATCACCATCACTGTCACCATCATCATCGCCACCACAGTCATCATCATCATCGCCACCACTGTCATCATCATCACTGTCATCATCATCATCACCATCACTGTCATCATCATCAACATTGTCATCAATCATTTTCCATCATCATCATCATCGCCATCACTGTCATCATCATCATCACCATCACTGTCACCATCATCATCGCCATCACTGTCATCATCATCATCGCCATCACTGTCATCATCATCATCGCCATCACTGTCATCATCATCATCACCATCACTGTCATCATCATCATCGCCATCACTGTCATCATCATCACCATCACTGTCATCATCATCATCATCATTGTCATCAATCATTTTCCATCATCATCATCATCGCCATCACTGTCATCATCATCATCGCCATCACTGTCATCATCATCATCACCATCACTGTCACCATCATCATCGCCACCACAGTCATCATCATCATCGCCACCACTGTCATCATCATCACTGTCATCATCATCATCACCATCACTGTCATCATCATCAACATTGTCATCAATCATTTTCCATCATCATCATCATCGTCATCACCATCATTGTAATCAGTCATTGCACATTATCACCATCATTGTCCATCATCATCACCATCATTATCATCAGTCATTGTCCATCATCACCATCACTGTCATCATCATCATCACCATCACTGTCATCATTATCACCATCAATATCATCAGTCATCATTCATTATCACCACCTTCATTGTTATCGTCATCACTGTCATCATCATCACCATCATTGTCATCAGTAACTGTCCATCATCACCATCATTGTCATCACTATCATCATTTATCACCATCACTGTCATCGTTATCAGTCATTGTCATCATCATCACCATCATTTCATCAGTCATTGTCATCATCATCATTATCATCAGTCATTGTCATCATCGTCAACAGTAATCATCATCATCATTTTGATCATCAGTCATTGTCCTCATTATCAGTAGCAGCAGTCATCAATCATCACCAATATCATCATTGTCATCAGCAGCAGCACAAGAGATCAACATCAACATCAACAGTCATCATCATTGTCATTATCAGCATCAGTCATCATCATCATTGTAACAACAGTGCCGACAATGAAAGCAACAAATACGATAACGGCGTCATTCACATCAGTGTGCATTTCTGTATTGAGTATGTTCCACCCTGCTCTGGACCCCACCCCCTTCTGTATGTCAGTGTCAAAATATCAAATACACATGTCTACATAAACACGAGAACTGAAAATTTCCCAACTATAATCTCACAGCTTTTGCAACAGCTGCAGCACATGATTCCTAGTCAGGTCAAAATGTCAAAGAAGGCGTGGGTAACGTGTGGGCTGGTGTCAGCAAGAACTGCGTAATACATTGCAATATTTCTGTATGTTACAATGCCATCAACTGTTCTAAATGTTCCCGCAAAGAACACCAACAGCTGGTTGTGTATATTATTTAAACTCTTGTCATGTTTCATGTGGCAGCACTGCACATATAAAGTTAATGTGTGCGGTCATATAGTTTCAGTGCTCAAACGTTTGTGGTAAGTTTGGGACTCCCAGTTATACTTCCATGCATAGACCTATTTTCTTGACATTTTTAGGGCTATACAATGGATTTTGAATCAACTGCCTTGATGGCTATGGCCATAGTGCTATGGACCTTCAAACATTAACAGTGAGGTTTAATGTACAAATCAACAAAGTTATGAATAAATGGCACTCATGCTTACATCCCTTTATTTCAATTTCATTTGCTTTATCTTATCGAGTGATTAAACACACACACACACACACACACACACACACACACACACACACACACACACACAGAGTCTAACCAGCAGCCTGAGAGAATCTGGCTTCCAAGCCAAAGTCCTCGCCATAGAGATTGGTGAAAGAGGGTTCATGGGCGCATCTGTCTACAGCCTCATGAAACAGCTGTCAATATCTGGCTGAGAGAGGGCATGGCAGAAGCAGCAGAAAAGAGTTCCAGCTGGATCTGGTCGAGGAGGAATGAAAGTAAACTTCATAAGGATTAAATTTCCCTACTCAAACTAGGCATATGATGGCTCAATGGTTAAAACGTCTGCCAGAAAACGTGACTCAGTTCTGAAGTGGTGACCACCCTGGAGGCGTGGGTTCAAACCTGCTGAGGACCAGGGAAAAAAGAAAAAGTGGCAATACAAGGGCATCCAGGAGTCATGACCTGGGTGCAGCCCGGCCCCCTTAGAGTGAAAGGAGTTAAGGGCCAAAACACTTGACAGTGGGGACTTCTTCTCTGAAGACCTTGTACTGTCCAGCTCTCCCTAGAATTTCTTATCAATATATATATATATGGATCATTCTTATTATTGGGAATTTGCAGTTTGGAAACACAGAATGTGCTGTGGAAACTTAAACTGTGTTAAACATTTGTCAATGAATTTCACTTGTGACTGGGCAGGCAGACTTTTGTATTTTGTGTGTTTTTCAATGTCGCCTTCATACCAGCAAAAGTGTCAGCAGTTTCTTCTTTCAGACATTACAGTATTCTTGTACCTTGCTGCCAGCCCCAGCCCACACAGTGTCCACTGTCCCTGCCAGCCCCTAACTGAGCCTGTCTGTGGCAGGCTGTCTGGCCTGGCAGCAAGGGGAATCCCATGGCGCCCTTTCCCTGGAGGTCCTCAACGCCTTGTGTTCCAACCCACTCACTCCACTTCTGTATTGATGTGTTGCATTGCACTGCATTTGTTGTATTGCGTTGCATTGTCTTGCATGTGTTGCATTGCATTGCATTAAATGTGTTGCATTGCATTGCTTTGCATGTGTTGTATTGTGTTGAACTGTATTGCATGTGTTGCACTGCATTGTACTGCATGTGTTGTATTGTAGTGTATTGCATTATATTGCATTTAATGCATGGTGATACTTTCTGTCACAACAGATTTCTCCCTGTTGTATTTCTCTGTAATACTTTCTGTCACAACAGATTTCTCCCTGTTGTATTTCTCTGTAATACTTTTCATCACAACAGATTTCTCCCTGTTGTATTTCTCTGTAATACTTGTTGTCACAACAGATTTCTCTGTGTGAAATTCTGGCTGCTCTCCCTGGGATGAGTGTATCAGCACAGTGCAGCACCACCCATATATATATATATATATATCTGTAGAGTAATGGCCTAGAGGTAACGTGTCTGCCTAGGAAGCGAGAGAATCTGAGCATGCTGGTTCGAATCACGGCTCAGCTGCTGACATTTTCTCCCCCTCCACTAGACCTTGAGTGGTGGTCTGGGCGCTAGTCATTCAGATGAGATGATAAACCAAGGTCCCATGTGCAGCATGCACTTAGCACATGTAAAAGAACCCACGGCAACAAAAGGTTTGTTCCTGGCAAAATTCTGAAGAGAAATCCACTTCCATAGGAAAAACAAATAAAACTGCATGTCGGAAAAAAAAGAAAAAAAGAAAAAAAAAAGGGTGGTGCTGTAGCGTTGCGACACGCTCTCCCTGGAGAGAGCAGCCCGAATTTCACACAGAGAAATCTGTTGTGATAAAAAGAAAT
>NC_134894.1:48721263-48736263 GCF_041734735.1 Babylonia areolata | reverse complement strand
AAAGACTAAGCTGTAATTGACTTCTCACTTAATAGATAAACAGATAAAAGAAAAAATGAATAATTTAAAAACGACGAAAGCAGCTTACTTCGAAAGTGCAAGATATCTTCCCCTCAAAAAGCACAAGGGAACTTGCTCTAAATTAACGCCAAACATTTTCCGCTCATGAAGCAACCTTTTGATGTCTGCTGATCGGCAGTAAATTAGGTTCCCAGCAGTCCGCCTTGATTCTTTCCGGCACATAAAACCGGTAATAGCACGCGCATCCTCTTTGATCGTCTCTGCGCGTGCATGGCAGGAAATAGCTGGGAAGGCCCGCGCTGGTCACAGCAGTGTGCCATGGAGCCAGGTCAGAATGACCCAGTCTGCGCCGATTTGAGTCAATTCACAACTTTCTGGAAAAGCCCTAAAGGTCAGGTTGTTCGAAGATGTAGTCTTCAAGAGTTGTTTTTTTTCTGCGATTGTGCGTAGCTTGTTCATTGCTTTGGTCAGTACACCAGCTAGTTGGGAGGTGCTGCAAAGGGCCCCCAGTCAATTCTTTCAAAATAATGTGATCGTTCGATACAGTGGTGCTCTTATGAAATGAGTGCTGAAAAAAACAACAAAACACACACACACACACACACAAACAACCAACCAACCAAACAAACAAAAAACCCACTGCAGCCTAGCTGACGACTGGATCTGTTTCATGTGTGTGTGTGTGTGTGTGTGTGTGTGTTTTGTATATATATATATATATATATATATATATATATGTGTGTGTGTGTGTGTGTGTGTGTGTGTGTGTGTGTGTGTGTGTGTGTTTTCTCATTTGTGTGTGTGTGTGTGTGTGTTTTCTCATTTGTTTGTTTGTCTCTCTCTGTGTGTGTGTGTGTTCTCAACTTTTACGTGACATTGTTGTGTATTTGGAAATGTTTGTTCTGGGCATGAAAAGATTATTTTGCAGCAATCCTCCATACTCCAATAGGAGTGAAAGGATAATTAAAACTTGAAACTTGTGTGTGTGTGTGTGTGTGTGTGTGTGTGTGTGTGTGTGTGTTCTGTTGTTATTATTGTTTCTACACTGAATCAGGTTGTACCTTGTAGCAGTTACAGCTACCGCTGCCACTGTCCAGGGATGATTACAACCATGTCCACTATGACCTGAAGTGAATGTCGGTATCATGAACTACCTTGTGTTTGACGTAGGGGCACTGCAACCGCCACACCACAAGCCTCCCTCCATCCCTCACAGCTGTGTGTTGGAGCCTGGGTTCGAGCACAGCTCCGTCCGCTCCACTCGGTTGTGTAGTCTGTCCATCTCTTTCTTTGCCCCCCCCCCCCCCCCCCCCACTCCTCCTCTTCCCCCGAACTGTTCCTTTAGAGGACGGTCTTGGAGAGGTCACGTGCCCTGGTCAGGTGGCCACACCAGTTCAAATTCCTCTTTTTTATACAGTGGACAGCAGGCCTTTACAGCGATTTCCAAGCACATTGTCTGAATGTCAAGCTCTGGTGTTGGTACTAGTTAATACCACCACTACTCTTCAAGGTCTTGTGTTGTAGCTACTACCACCACCACTCAACAAGCTCTAGTATTGCAACTACTACCATCACTACTCTTCAAGCTCTAGTATTGCAACTACTACCACCACTACTCTTCAAGCTCTAGTATTGCAACTACTACCACCACTACTCTTCAAGCTCTAGTATTGCAACTACTACCATCACTACTCTTCAAGCTCTAGTATTGCAACCACTACCACCACCACTCAACAAGCTCTAGTATTGCAACTACTACCATCACTAATCTTCAAGCTCTAGTATTGCAACCACTACCACCACTACTCTTCAAGCTCTAGTATTGCAACTACTACCACCACTACTCTTCAAGCTCTAGTATTGCAACTACTACCATCACTAATCTTCAAGCTCTAGTATTGCAACCACTACTCTTCAAACTCTAGCATTGCAACTACTACCATCACTACTCTTCAAGCTCTAGTATTGCAACCACTACCACCACTACTCTTCAAGCTCTAGTATTGCAACCACTACCATCACTACTCTTCAAGCTCTAGTATTGCAACCACTACCATC
Organism: Babylonia areolata; assembly: GCF_041734735.1. Classification (NCBI taxonomy): domain Eukaryota; kingdom Metazoa; phylum Mollusca; class Gastropoda; order Neogastropoda; family Buccinidae; genus Babylonia; species Babylonia areolata. Next base: position 48,734,184 of record NC_134894.1, on the reverse strand, counting down.
ACTACTCTTCAAGCTCTAGTATTGCAACCACTACCACCACTACTCTTCAAGCTCTAGTATTGCAACCACTACCATCACTACTCTTCAAGCTCTAGTATTGCAATTACTACCATCACTAATCTTCAAGCTCTAGTATTGCAACCACTACCATCACTACTCTTCAAGCTCTAGTATTGCAATTACTACCATCACTACTCTTCAAGTTCTAGTAGGGCTGCTATAACCACCTCTTCTCTTCTAATTCTGCGGCTGCCATTGCTTGTACTATTGCTAGCATTTTATCTAAAATTACGGCTCACTATCCCACTGTTTCTGTGTTGTTGTTGTTTTATATTCCGGCCCGTATTTGTGATGGTTTTACGATATGCGCTGCATACCTCTCACCATTAGGTTCATGAGGTTTTATCATTTTCATCTGTGAAAATAATACTGGTACGGTGGGTGTGTGAGGGGAGAGGGAAGGGGGGTGGGGGAGTGAGTGGTGGTCGGGATGGGAGATGGGGAGTGGGGGAGGTGAGGGGGGTGACCCAAAGAGCAAAGGTAACGACACATCGTCCTTCCACGATCTGCTGCCAGCTCATCCCCTGCTGGGCGCCTCGCATAAACCACCAACGTCCGCTGACATTTTGCTTCCTCCACAGGATACCCGGTACATCCCCACTGAGGTGCATAAACACGCGTTTAGTATGTATGTCAATGGAACATCCCAATTCAGTTCTCCTGGGGGAGGGGGGGAGGGGACAGGAAAGGGTGGCGGGTGGCGGTGGTGGAAGGAGCAAGAGATGCTGCATGGAGAAAAAAAAACTTTTACTGTTGTTATTGTTGTTGTTGTTGTGTCTAAAAAGTTAAAAACATCTATCCTGTTTTGTGTTTTCGTTGTGTCAAATAACTCGAGCTGTGTTACTTTGTAATGACAAATTAAAATTATTCTTTATAGTTTTGACGGTTTTCGCAACTTGACAACAAACTTACTTCATAAACGGGTATTGGGAGTCCAATACACACGTGTATTCATTAAAACAAAACATAAAAAGAAAGGGGAAAGAAAAAAATAGAAAAAAGGTACCCCAACGAACATGAAAATAACCACTGTTCTAAAAATACATGGATAGCGCATGCCTTCTTTGAGCCCCTTTGCTAACTGAAGCCAGCGGAAGTGTTCAATCAGCCATTTTGTTTCTCGTGTCAGCGCGAAGCGGTGGCTTCATAATATTATGTGTAGCGAGCGCTCAGCTGGCTTCATGGCAAACTTCCACCTACTCGCGGCATTTGTTAAGCTGACATTCCTGTGTGTGTTTCCACTGCAAGTTTACGCCACGTGTCACTGCACTGTTTTCCCGTAATAACTTTGGTAGATAAACCATTGGCAGATTTCAATCAAGACACAACATTTGGCATGTCGTGGGGGCAAGCATAACACGATTTCGTCGAAGATACACGGTTACAGTTCAGAAACTACCACCAGTTAGCAGACGACTTGTCAACGGACTGACTGCCGGATACGAGAAACAATATGGCGTCCAGCTGGTTTCAGCTTTCCTGGCCAATGAGCTATCCATAGGTTCTTAAGCCAGTGAGAAATAACCCGGTTATGTCTGACAAGACAGATCCACCTACCAGTCACTGAACACCGGACTTACCAATGGTAGACTGAGACGTGGCACACGTGACAATGACGGAAAAGAAGCGGTTTAAACTGAACGGAAAGAATGAAACGGGTGACGCTAACTTTGGCGACGCGATCCGTCCTGAGCAGAGATAGAGCAGTCCGAATTTCACACAGAGAAATTAGTTGTGTCATGAATGTCACATCTTACGATAAAATAGAGCAAAACAAATTACAATACATTAATCACATTCATATGGGTTAGGTAAGATCATTGTTTTCACAACGGAATACAGTACAGTGAGCACAGTGACATTTGTATTTGTATAACTCTTTTTGTCACAACAGATTTCTCTGTGTGAAATTCGGGCTGTTCTCCCCAGGGAGAGCGTGTCGCTACACTGACAGCGCCACCCTTCTCTCTCTCTCTTCTTTTTTCTGCCTGCAGTTTTATTTGTTTTCCTATCGAAGTGGATTTTTCTGCAGAAAAATATGGGTTAAGATCATAATTGCCGATATGGTACACGTGATACCATACGATACAATGCACTGATCACAGTCAGGTGGGATAGGATCATTGTCAGTGACAAGAGGCGTGCTCAGTTTGTCCTCAGTCTGTTGTTCTGGAAGTTTCTTGCCCCTGCAAACAGCACGTGCCCTATCTGTTAGATAAAGCAATGCACTGGCGGCATTCCTCCGACACATGCAGACACGTCTGGGAAGAGATGCCTGATAGCTGGGCCGATGCTTCTGGGCCATAAAGAGTTAATGAAGTACCCCCCACCCCCTTCCATATTCTCTCTCTCCCTCTCCACACACACACACACACACACACACACACACACACACAATTACTATCATCGTCATCGTCACCACCAGTGCACAATTCAGGTACTGTTGAGCTCGATGTGTGTAGAGAAAGACCTCGGACTGTAGGGAGGGGGAGGGGAGGGCACGGAGGGGGATAATACAGAACGAATATTCTATTCAGATTGCGGCTTGGTTCCTGTGAGAAAGGTGGTTATAACATCTTTTAGATGACACGAGTAAATTAACGCGCCATGAGACAGACAGACAGACAGACAGACAGACAGAGAGAATAACATTATATAACTCTGATAACGGGGACCGAGTCTCATCAGTCTCAGACAGCAAAGGCTGGAGGGAAAAAAGGGCATGGGCAGGTGCCAGGTGATGTGTGTGTGTGTGTGTGTGTGTGTGTGTGTGTGTGTGTGTGTGTGTGAGAGAGAGAGAGAAAGAAAGAAAGTGTGTGTGTGTGTGTGTGAGAGAGAGAGAGAGAGAGAGAGAGAGAGAGAGAGTGTAAATGACTGAGTGTGTGTGTGTGTGTGTGTGTGAAAGAGAGAGAGAGAGAGAGAGAGAGAGAGAGAGAGAGAGAGCGCTGGTAATCTTTCTTATTCCAACTCCTCTTTTCCTTCCTTCTCTCGCGCAACCCCCCCCACCCCCCCCACCCCCCCCCCCTCTCTCTCTCTCTCTCTCTCTCTCTCTCTGTGTTTACGTGCGAGTGTGCACGCATTTGTGTGAGTGAACGAACGAGTGCATGCATATCGTGAGCTGAGGTGTTGCTGTCGGTAATCAATCATACAGGTCTACACCGTGAAGTGTATCAGAATCAGTGTGTGTTGTTAACACGCCATCTTCACCACTGCTCAGTGATCTGTAAACAGGTGTGACTACTGAATAAACACACACACACACACACGCACACACACACACACGCGCACACACACACACACACTCATCCTCCTAACTCCCCCCCCACCGCCCCCCCCCCCCCCCCCCCCACACACACACACACACGAGTCTGCAGTTGTCTGCAGTGTCACTTTGCCTGGCAGTGGAACCAAGAGTCCCAACTGCAGCCATTAATAGTGTCACACACACACACACACACACACACAACTGTGTGGCTGCATGCTACCTGGCGTGCTCTCCTTCATGATGCCAAAGTAACTGATACACTCACATCACTGCAGGAATCAGGCAATGGGTAATGATATTTTTTTCTCCCGAACAAACGAGTGCCAAGGTTACAAAACAAAAAAACAACCACAACAGCAGAGAGAGAGAAAAAAATGTTCCCCTGATCTATATCACATCTGTTTGTGATTTCTGAAAGCTGAGCAGCGGCATAACCTCTTAAAATGAATATAAATAGATAAATAAATAAATGAATAAAAGAACGAAAGTTTTTTTTAAATAAATAAATAAATATTATACATAAAAGAAAGCTTTCTCTTCTTCTTTCTTTCTGTGAAATAAATAAATAAAAGAGAGGTATTTCTTTTTCTTACTTTCTACGATCGTGGGCTGCAGCTGTGTTATTTCCACGCTCACATTGACTCGTATAGATCCACGGGTTGAATACTCCAATTTCGGGGACATGTATAATTATACTGGGTATGATTGTGTTTCCACATCCCAACAAACACTGACACTGTATAACGGGATATTTAACGCGGTGTATTTATCTTCTGCATGTATATAATTTTTTTTTTCTTTCTTCTTCTTCTTCTCCTTTTTTTTCCAGTTGAAAAACCACCGAGGCAACCATATGTTTGTTCTGTATTGTCCACGTGTTCTGTGTGGCTTGTTCAGGATTAAAGAGGCTATGCCCGTCTTGAATAAAAGCTTATTTGTGTTTGCACATTTCTTCAGTCTTTGCTGCTGTGTGCACATGTCAGATGATCCGTATAAGGACAGGCCCGGCGCTTCCTTTTTTTTTTTGAGGAAGTGTCCGGGTTTGTTCCAATGTACCTTTTATTTACCTGTGACCTGTGTGCTGGCTGAATCGGTAGCGTAAGCAGCATTGACTTGAAGTCGTGTACCTCGTGAATGGAGAGAGTTACCACTCTTTACTATTTGTTAATCATTTCATCTCCATGCCAAAATTGTTGGTTCACTTCCAGTTATATTATATATATATATATATATATATTATATTATATAATAACTGACTCAATCACTACGAAATAGCGAAAATGATCAGGGATTTCTTGAAAATCTCTTGTTACACACCTCCATTGTCATACATTTCATCATCACTCCAACGAAGGGTGCGAAGTCTGCATGCACGTTTACCTGGGAGGTGGGAAACTCGCCAGACGCCGATTTCGGGATCGAACCCAAGACCCTCAAAATCGAAAGTCCAATGCTCTTACCCACTCAGCTAATACGCTCACCCAGGAGGTTTTTCCCTATCGTCTGTTCTTCTTACAAAAAGAAAAAAACCAAAAAAAACAAGCGCTCTTTGATTGGACGAATGTAGCTTGCCAGAGACTACTGGTTAGAGAACTATTTCTTCGTTTACGGACCTCTAAGAAAAAAAAAAAGAAAAAAAAAAGAGGAGAGCTTGACTATTATCTGAAATAGATAAAGTGCCAAGTTTGTGCCAAATGTCCTGGCAAAAAAAATCCAATAGAAAATAATTATAAGAATACGAAGGAGGGGGAGAAGGGAATGGTGGAGGGAGAAAGTAGTGCTAACTCACCTATATATATAAAATCCAGAGGTTCATGGGCGGTTGAAAAGGGTGGCACATATAAGTGAACTCGTCTTCTGAGAAGCAGAGAATTGGTGAGACTGGCACGACCTACGCACTTCCTCAATTTGTGCCGGGGCGGGCTCGTGCGGTGCCAAATGCCACAGTACAACTTACAACTTGTTTTACATCTCTAGCTATCCTATCTTTAAAGAGAGATATCAAAATCGATAAATGCCTTGACGGATGGAACAATAGTCTCTACCCCCCCCACACCCCCTCTCCCAACCCCCTTTTTTTTCTTCTTTTTAATCATCAGTCGATTGTTTTCAGTGAATACCATTATTATCATTCTTTTCAGCGTTGCCACTTTTGTCATCCACTTGGATTCTTTTCAGCGTTACCACTTTTGCTATCCATTTCGCTTCTTTTCAGCGTTACCACTTTTGCTATCCATTTCGCTTCTTTTCAGCGTTACCACTTTTGCTATCCATTTCGCTTCTTTTCAGCGTTACCACTTTTGCTATCCATTTCGCTTCTTTTCAGCGTTACCACTTTTGCTATCCATTTCGCTTCTTGTCGGCGTTACCACTTTTACCGCTTTACTTCTGGTCAGAAGTGAAATGTTATTTCTGCATGAAGTGCATGCTTTGGCCATTTTGGCCGGAGTGGGGACTGTCGACTCAAGCCGCCATACCGTTTTTTTTCTTGTTTTTTTTTGTTTTTTTGGTTTTTTTACCCACTTGTGTAAACAAAGTGAGTCTATGTTTTAACCGGTGTTCGGTTGTCTGTGTGTGTGTGTGTGTGTGTGTGTGTGTGTCTGTCTGTCTGTGTCTGTGTGTCTATGGTAAACTTTAACATTAACATTTTCTCTGCAAATACTTTGTCAGTTGACACCAAATTAGGCATAAAAATAGGAAAAATTCAGTTCTTTCCAGTCATCTTGTTTATAGCAATATTGCACCTCTGGGATGGGCCCAAAAAACAAAAAAAATGAAGCCTAATTATATGCAAACTGCATTTACTGTTATATTTATATTTTTTGTATTCTCTAAACTTGGCACTTTGATCTGATATTCTGACCCAACAACAAGAGCAGTCATTATTATCATTTTTTGTTCAAACAGGAACTTCTTTTGCTAAGTATGGAAGTTTTATTTATTTTGCAAACGTTTTGGTGCAGATAGTAAAAAAGGGAAAGTACTCTGTAATTAATGCTAGGGGACTTAATTCGAATCTGGTTAGGACTCCTTTTTTTTCTTTTTTCTTTTTTTTTTTTAACGCAAAGCTTTATAATAACAAATACAGAACACATTTTAATGATTAGATTTTTTTTTTTTTTTTTTTTTTTTTAGTGTATCACAAGTGAGTCTTGAAGGCCTTGCCTCTCTTGTTTATATTTTTTTAACATGGTACAGGGGACCAAGAACGGAAAGAGCTGCCCTCTGGCACAGACCCAATGGATGCATCACGATATTTTGTACCTGGTAAGATGGCTGCACGTTACAGTAGCGACTGAATCTGTATCAAATGTAAGTACAATGACCCTGGAAACAGAGTCGAAAACCACAACCACTGAGAAATGGGTTAAAACTACTACTAATGATTAAAAAAAAAAAAATCGCTTCAGCTGTGCACGAAATTTACCGTTACAACAGGTCCCTGAATTTAGGATACTGTCATAGGAAATTACCAAAGGTTGGTTTAGACGCTTCATGTCATTAGTCACACGCCATCAAAGTGCACAACCTTCCCCCCCCCCCCCCCCCCGTTTCATTAGGTACCTGAAATTAGGATACCAAAATAGAAAATTATCAAAGGCTGGATTACAGTCCCGCGCATGCAAAGTGCACGAACTTTTTTTTTTTTTTTCTCTCTCAATAGGTACATGAATTTAGGATATTGAAACAGGAAATTACCAGACTAGATTACACACTTCAAGTCATTAGTCATACGCATACAAAGTGCACGGCCTTTTTTTTCTTTTCTTTTCTTTTTTTCCCGTTTCAATAGGTACCTGATTTTAGGATACTGAAACAGGAAATTACCCTAGGACAAACCCACATTTATAAGGAAGCTTGTCCCTGCGAACCATGGAAACTGAGATATGATGCTTACATTTAATACAAGTCAATGACCATGGACCATGGTTTGATGACGATGATGCCAGTTCTCTGATACGAGGGAAAGGGGTAACGACGTGCATGGTTTGACCATGCTGTATCGTGTGTGCTACCGCGGTGACATTTTGTGGTCCCTCCCTCCTCCAGTGCCACGAGTTATTTCCCCTGTTACACACACACACACACACACACACACACACTGCATTGCAGGCCTGTTAGTGGGAGCGGGCGCGCGCGCGCGCGCACACACACACACACACACACACATCACATACACCATGACATGGCACGGAATCAAGAATCCATGCCACCAGGAGTCACGGAGAACAGAACACGTACACACTCACAATGCACGTGCACGAACGCACCCACCTATCCACGTATGTTCATACATATATAAGACGCATGCGCACTACCGGCGTTCTTTTTTGCACTTTTTTTAAACCACAGTCTACCATTAACACACCAACTGATTTGCACACGCGCGCGCGCAAGCACACACACACACACACACACACACACACACACACACACACACAGGGAAACAGCAACTTCTAAACACCACGTTGCTCTTCCAACACACACACACATGCGGACCAGTCACATTGCAACGAGACTGAGAGGAACATACAGTGTGTGTGTGTGTGTGTGAACGTGTGCGCGTGCGTGCGCTGTGTGTGTGTATGTGTGTGTGTGTGTGAGTGAACGCATGTGCGTGCGCGCGTACGTGTGTGTGTGTGTGTGTGTGTGTGTGTGTGTGCGTGCGTTAGCGCGTGCGCGCGCGCGTGTTTGTGTGTGTGTGTGTGTTCCCAGGTGTTTTTAATTCTCAGTCATAACAGTCACATGGTTTATCCAGAGGCCGAGCAACAACATAATCAAAACTCAAATCAGTGCCATCCTTCGTCACAATCACTGCCAGACAACGGGGTTGTTGAAGTAAATATTTCGCTCTGTGAGCATCCTGTTTTCCTCATTTAGTTCCTGCCACCCACACCGGCCACCACCCGCACTAGTCCTCTACACACACACACACACACACACACACACACACACACACACACAATGTGCGAGCGAGCAAACAGAGAGCGAGGTCCTCGCACTCTCAAAAAACGCAACCTTCATCGAATGCATGCCCATGCCCTAACAATTTGACCGAAAGGGCTTTAGCCAATAGGTCGTTTATCTCCAAACTCCATGGGACGCGAGAGAGACAGAGATAGACTGACAGAGACAGAGAACGAGAGAGAAAGGGAGAGAGCCAGACAGACAGAGACAGAAAGAGACAGACACAGACAGACACACAGAGAGAGACAGACAGAGACAGACAGACAGACAAAGACAGAGACAGACAGACAGACAGGAGATAGAACAGAAAGAGACAGACAGACAGACCGAGAAATAGACAGACACTCAGAGACATAGAGACGGAGAAAGTCGGAGACAAAGAAAGCGCGAGAGAGACAGAGGGACAGACAGAAGAGCAAAACTTTATTTCAGATCAGCAGAGCAAAACCAAGCATGATAATTATGACCCTGTCAGTGTCTATTAGCAACCAACGAGAGAGACAGAGATAGAGAGACAGACAGAGAGACAGACAGGAAAGAGAGAGACAGAGGGTGGATGAAATGACCCCAAAACTGACACCTCTAAAGGTGTGTCTTGTTTCACTTGGATAGGCGACATTTTCTGCGGCCGCATGGTCTATTCATTAATCCATTCGGTCTTCATTTGTTCATTTATTTACTTCCAGCTCTCTTTTCAATCATCCATTTTGTGCACCTCGCCCCCCCACCCCCTCCTCCCTCCCACACAATTACTTAGAAGCATAATCTAATCTGATACCAAGTTACACTGTGCATTTCGATCTAGGGTGAAATGATTTTGAAATGTGGAGTCTGTGCGCGTTTGTGTGTGTGAAAGCGTGTGTGTATGTATGTGCGCGCGCGCGCGTGTGTGTGTGTGCGTGCGTGCATGTATGTATGTATGTAGGTTGGTAGGTAGGTAGGTATATGCGTGCGTGGGTGCGTGCGTGCTTGTGTACATGTGAGTGTGTGTGCACGTACGTGCGCGCGCGCGTGTTGTGTGTATGTATATGTGTGTGTACCTGCGTATGTATGCGTATGCATGTTTACGTTTGTGTGTGTGTGTGTGTGTGTGTGTGTGTGTGTGTGTGTGTGTGTGTGCGCGCGCGCGCGCGCGTGTGTGTGTGTGTCTGTGTGCACTTATGTTTGTGGACGCGTATGCCGAATGTCATACGAAACTATTAAAAGCCGGCAATGGGATGTCAGATTTGACCTTTCCATGATGGACGTGTCTCTGAAGATCACAAGTTAAAAACTCTCTCGACACCTGACAAAAACCTGACGTGAGAAAAAGCGAAGAACCGCCTGTTTATGAAGCAGTCAAAAAGAGACAGAAATCGTTTTCCCGAAATCGCAAAATCGTTGTTTGAGACTTGAGGCGATAGTTGACAATGGCGGCGACAATTATTGTACAAGAATCATGACAAAACTCTAGGGCCTGTCTTTTTTCTGCCTTTTTTTCTTCTATTATTGTCCCAGCTGCCTAATAATATATATATATAATTTCAGTTTGAACACATGGGTAGCAGTGTGAAAGTAAGTCACAGCACTCCATCCATACTCACGTGGCTTCCATTCCGAACGTTAAAAGGTACGTCTCTGAGGCGGCCATTTTCTTTGCAAGGAAGCTGAAGGTGAAAGCAGATTTCATGGCAGCGGCAGGAGCAAAAGAGTTCTGGAACAACCTGTCATTTATAACCTCTCCCTCCACCCCACCCCCCACCCCAGCGCTGGAGCCAGCACGCCGCGACATGACTTGCGATGCTTTATTATTTCCCTCGTGTTACCGGTTATATGAAACCCTCCTCCCTCCACACCCTCCCACCCACTTGCAACCCCCCAACCCTCCACCCACCCACCACCACCACCTCTCTCCCGCTTTGCGCGATGAGCAGTTTTGGGTGCACGTGCACAGATTCCAAAGCCACCACAGTGGATCTACTACAGTCGACAGTGATCCACCAACACACATCATCCTTCCTTCAACACGCTCCAACAACTATTGTGTTGTGCACTATTAATATTATTAATGTCTCCATTCCAAATCGTTCCGAAACAAGTGTGAGGATCGCAGGGAACTTACTTTCGTTTCGTTCGATAGCAACACGACGTCACGTTCAGACATCTGTCGGTCTCTCTAGCTGTGTAGCCTCTTGTGTGTGTGTGGGTGGGTGTGAGTGTGTGTTATCTTCACGAAGAGAAGATGATCCGGAGAAACCCATCTGCTGTGGGAGGAAGCTCTCCACGGCCTCAGCCCAAAATGGAGCATCCGGAAAAGCCGCGTAATGTAAGTGGTCTCTAGATTCCCTCTCTACGTGATGTAAGTGGTCTGTAGATTCCCTCTCTGCCCTCTCTACGTGATGTAAGTGGTCTCTACATTCCCTCTCTGCCCTCTCTATGTGATGTAAGTGGTCTGTAGATTCCGTCTCTGTCCTCTCTACGTGATGTAAGTGGTCTCTACATTCCCTCTCTACGTGATGTAAGTGGTCTGTAGTTTCCCTCTCTGCCCTCTCTACGTGATGTAAGTGGTCTGTCGTTTCCCTCTCTGCCCTCTCTACGTGATGTGAGTAGTCTGTAGTTTCCCTCTCTGCCTTCTCTACGTGATGTGAGTGGTCTGTAGTTTTCCTCTCTGCCTTCTCTACGTGATGTAAGTGGTCTGTTGATTCCCTCTCTGCCCTCTCTACGTGATGTAAGTGGTCTGTAGTTTCCCTCTCTGCCCTCTCTACGTGATGTAAGTGGTCTGTAGTTTTCCTCTCTGCCCTCTCTACGTGATGTAAGTGGTCTCTACATTCCCTCTCTATGTGATGTGAGTGGTCTGTAGTTTCCCTCTCTGCCTTCTCTACGTGATGTGAGTGGTCTCTAGATTCCCTCTCTGCCCTCTCTACATGATGTAAGTGGTCTGTAGTTTTCCTCTCTGCCCTCTCTACGTGATGTAAGTGGTCTGTAGATTCCCTCTCTGCCCTCTCTACGTGATGTAAGCGGTCTCTAGATTCCCTCTCTGCCCTCTCTATGTGATGTAAGTGGTCTCTAGATTCCCTCTCTACGTGATGTAAGTGGTCTGTAGATTCCCTCTCTACGTGATGTAAGTGGTCTGTAGATTCCCTCTCTATGTGATGTAAGTGGTCTCTAGATTCCCTCTCTACGTGATGTAAGCGGTCTCTAGATTCCCTCTCTGCCCTCTCTACGTGATGTAAGTGGTCTGTAGTTTTCCTCTCTGCCCTCTCTACGTGATGTAAGTGGTCTCTAGATTCCCTCTCTGCCCTCTCTATGTGATGTAAGTGGTCTCTAGATTCCCTCTCTGCCCTCTCTATGTGATGTAAGTGGTCTCTAGATTCCCTCTCTGCCCTCTCTACGTGATGTAAATGGTATCTAGATTCCCTCTCTGTTCTACCTCTGTGATGTAAGTGGTCTCTACATTCCCTCTCTACGTGATGTAAGTGGTCTGTTGATTCCCTCTCTGCCCTACCTACATGACGTAAATGGTCTCTAAGTATTCTCCCTGTCCATGTAATGTAACTGTTTTGAACCCTCTTATCTACGAAACGGATATGGTCTGTTGATTCCCCTGTCTACGTACAGTTTTGATTCCACTACCAATAAACGTAAATTCCTCTCTATATCTACGTAAAGTTAGTGAGTTTGATTCCTCTTCTGAGGTAAAAGGTCTTCTGATTTCTCTTCCCATGAAAAGCAGGTGGTCTTTTAATTCCTCTACCTATCTACGTAAAGTGTTATGCTGAAGCCTCTTTCTACGTAACGTAAGTGGACTGTCGATTCTTCTATCTAGAGACAGAGACAGAGATAGAGAGACAGAGAGCTGACTGGAGGCTGATGCATGCTGAATCAAACTGACTCATCATTCATGATTAATGAGCAGGTGTTATCATGCCGAACATGTTTACCCGGAAGTATCAATATCAGTTTGATATGTTCAGGTTAGCATGCTCATTTCACAAACAACACACACACACACACACAAAATAGGCACGCACACTCGCGCGCGCACGCACGCACGCACACACACACACACACACACACACACACACACAAGCATGCACACCACTTCACATACACATCAAGTTTCCATGAAAACATTCATGCATGCAATTTGTGTGCGTGCGCATGCGTGTGTGCATCAGCCTGCGCTCGCGCGCGCGTGTGTTTACATATATATATATATATATGTTTGTGAACGGGATGGGGAAAGGGGGCGGCAATGATGGGATTGAGGAATGGGGGTGGGAGGGTGGGAGGCGGTCGTCACGACTGCTGTTGTAAAAGTTAGCGTTTGTTCGATACGTCATTCAAATCTCAAGAGGTGATCCAACGTTCCTTTGCTGAATTTAAGTCTTTTTTTTTTTTTTTTTTTTTTTTACTTCGTTAATCTGATATTGCTTCACTTCAGTTTTCCTCAACGGTCTAGAAAAAAAGTCAAATAAGCCAAATAAAATCAGTCAGTAAAAAAAAAAAGTGAGTGACATACACGGGTGCTAACAGAATAAATTATTATATCAAAGGTTATAAAAATCACGTCAGTGGTACTTAAGACCGAAATCGGAGTAAAGGAGAAATAAGTTAAAAGTGTGTGTGTGTGTGTGTGTGTGTGTGTG
>NC_134894.1:48708763-48718763 GCF_041734735.1 Babylonia areolata | reverse complement strand
CAGAACATTCAATGGCTGTTTTGTGTGTGCATGTGTGAAAAGAAATGGATGACCATGGGACAAAAGTCAGTGTGGCAAAAGTCCATACTGACTGAAAGTTACTTAACTCCTGGAGGCTCATTTTGAAACAAGGCGTATGTACAGGTTTGTCACCCACACTGGTCTTCAGGGCTCCAAATACCTGCCTGTCTTATTGTCTGGGACAAGAAAACCTTCTAGCGGTCAAGTGGAAAATGCTCTTCCCACCAGTGTTTGGCTGTGTCAGTGAAAGTAGACTGAGCAGTGACAGCCACAATAACCGAGTGGTTAAAGCGTTGGACTTCCAATCTGAGGGTCCCGGGTTCAAAGCTCGGTGACGTTGTCTGGTGGGTAAAGGGTGGAGATTTTTTCTGATCTCCCAGGTCAACATATGTGCAGACCTGCTAGTGATTGAACCCCCTTCATGTGTATACACCAGCAGAAGATCAAATACGCAAGTAAAAGATCCTGTAATCCATGTCAGCGCTCGGTGGGTTATGGAAACAAGAACATACCCAGCATGCACACCCTGGAAGCTGAGTATGGCTGCCTACATGGCGTGGTAAAAATGGTGATACACGTAAAAGCCCACTCGTGTACATATGAGTGAACGTGGGAGTTGCTGCCCACGAAGAAGAAGAAGAAGTAGACTGAGCAGTCAGCTTCAGTGCAGAACAATCACACAGCCCTACATCCTTTTTCATGGCGAACACCCTCCCTCCCTGGTTTTTTCTTTCCCTGAAAGCACTACTTGTATAATGAATTATGTCTGCTCTCTTGTCATTGCATAAGTGGTTGTTACCTTAATCGTCACCTTAATCGTCTCTTTACTTGGGGAGAACAAGCAGAAAAAGTGTCTGTCCTAGAAGAAGTTGTTAACCACAAGGACTTTGGGATTTTGAGCAATAACAATACATCCTGGTTGAAACACCTAGAAATGATGTATTACAGACATCTGGTTTCTCTCTGGATATGAAGCAAGATTCATGCTTTTTCAGCTTCCCTCAATGAACAGATTCACCCCCCACGCCCCACCCCTCCTCCTCTCTCTCTCCAGGAACTTTGTTTTGTTTCATTATTTGCTTTCACCATTTCATTCGTTTATTATGATTGTTTGTTATAAATTGAAAGTATGCTGATGCATTCACCCATGTCATAAGGACTTCATGGCCAATGACATTAAAGTGTCAAAGTGTCAAGCGTCTCTCTCTTTCTCTCCAGTTTCAGCGGTGGAGAGAGAACATAAGCACAGATTTTTAAAATCTACTCTTCAGTTTATCAATATGGGTTCCCACTTGTCCTTCCGACTGATAAACCGGCAGGTGAAGAAGGCCTCAAGTTGTGACAGACCCTATCAGCTTGATGAGACAGGTCTATGGTGTGTACCTCATGATCCTGCTGGTAGTGGCTGTCGGTGTCAGTGTCAAGTGTGGCTGAAGGTTAAACTGATTACTTTGGCCACCTTTGTTTTATCCCTCCATCACCTCTGGTAATTCATGTGTCAGTTTAGTTACACACTGTGATCATTTTCTGTGGGTGGGATTTTTGACAGACACATGTTGGCACAGTTTCCACACATACTCACATGCACACATGCAAGCACGCACGCACGCATGCATGCACACACACACACACACACACACACACACACATACACACACACAGAGGCATGAACCATCAAATCACAAATGAGTGGATGTAAAGTCTTCTTCCTAACCATGCCTGAGAAAGGCCTTTCTTTCTTTCAAATTTCTTCATGACCATCATCAGTTCAAGCTATAAAACCAACTCAGACAACTTTATTCCCTTTCACAGCACAATGCTTTCTTTTCTCACTGAGTCAAAATATGTCCTTTTCAATTCTAAGCCACAGGGCATCTTCTGCTTCTTTAGCCCTTTGACTTCAGAACCTGAATGAAACAAGATCGGCGAGTCATTAATTTGAAGTGCTTTTAGTAATGTTTGTGTGCTTTTAAAAGGTGTAACTGATTTCACAGAAGAAAAGTAATGTGATCCTAAGAGGAAGAAGTTCTGATGTATATGTGTGGTGACTGACATCCTGACCTGTAAGCTTCATTTTAACTCCTTGAGATCTATAACAGTCCTTCAATGAGGAGCATATTCATCAGCATCAGTCAAAGGGTTAAAACAGATGAAAACAACAGAATACATCTTTCCCTCCTGCTCCTCCGCCTCTTTTTCTGTTCCCTTCAAACTACAAGGGGTGGAGGTGGGTGGGTGGGGCATGGGGGTTGGGGGAGCGGAGGGGGGGGGGGGGGGAATGGCTCAAGGAACTGTCTTCATGTACAGTGCGGCTTGAAGTTGTGGGTCAGGGTGACACAGCTGTTAGCACCATTACATTGGCTGAAAAAGGGGAGTTGTTTCTTGGATTTCATCCTGTTTTGCAGCCGTCCTTACTTCCTTCCTTCCTTCCCCTCGCTTCTCTTGGACAGCTGAACTCCATCAATGTCTTTAATGTCTCTGAAACCACCTTAAGAGCATGTACACGTGCACATAAGCATGCACACTCCCACACCCACACACACATGTAGACACACACACATGCATGTTCACACACACACACACACATACACACAGCACACACACACACACACACACACACACACACACACATGCGAGCATGCACGCACGCACAGACACAGACACAGACACAAACACACAAATACATTCTAAGCAGGGAGAGTTATTTTTACAAATTGAAATAAGTGGACTGTCAGATGTTTCTTCTAAAGCAACAAATTCTTCTGCTTTTCTTTTTAAAGGCTTTAATATATATATATATATATATATATATATATATATGCATAATCTTTTTTCTTCTCTTTCTCTCTTCATGTCCATATATATATATATATATATATATATATATATATATATATATATATATATATATATTATAAGCATCATCTTTTTTTCTTCTCTTTCTCTCTTCATGTCCATATATATATATATATATATATATATATATATATATATATATATATATATATATATATATATATATATATTATGCATCATCTTTTTTTCTTCTCTTTCTCTCTTCATGCCCTCACATTCAATTTCAGAAAAATGCAGTTTGTTTCTCAGTCCAGATTTATTGATTTAGATTTGACCAAGCTTGTGCTATGTCAGTATGTGCATGCAATGTTTTCATTGGCTAGTGCATGTGTACTAAATTATGAGTGTGTTACTGTTAGAGAACACACAGATTATACAAAACACAGAAGCATAAAACTGTACACATTTTTGTGCATGTTGAAGAAGTGATAATAGAGGGAAAATATGAAAAACAACAAATGAATAACTGCCCTTATAATTCTTGGTGCTTCATGACATACTCCTACAATCATATCTTCATACTGACTTTCTTTTGGATACTTTTAATTTCACCAAGGAGTATGTGCTTCTTTTTATCTGTCAGGTAGATGCCAGTGTGTGTGTGTGTGTGTGTGTGTGTGTGTGTGTGTGTGTGTGTGACTAAGAGAGTGAGTAAGAGAGATAGAGATGGGGAGGGAGTGAGAGAGAGAAGGAAAAGATAATGACAATGATGATGATCATGATGATGAAAAGAAAAAAGAAAGGAAGTTCTAAGAAAACAATCCTTTAGGTCTGACTTAACAATATTGTGTAAACTAGTTTTGTGTGGGTGTGTTTTTCCCCGATAAAGGTTGGGTTTTTTGTTGTTGTTGTTGTTGTTGTTGTTTGATGTGTTTTTGTTGTTGTTGGTGGTGGTGGTGGTTTTTATTGTTGTTGTTGTTTTTTTGTTTAAAAAAATCAAATTAAACAATCATCAGTGAAACCATTTTCATCTTCTGAACAAAACTGTCCTCTTCCACAGTGATGTTAAAATTAGAATGTCTTTTGCATTTTGTTGTGGTTGTGTGCATGCATCTGTGTTCTAAATTTCTTTCTTGAAATTTTTGTTTATCATACCCAGTGTGTCACTGAACAAATTGATTTATATAACAAGGCATCATGAATTTAAAGTTCCAAAGAAATTGCAAACGAAATGGGAAGCAACACACGTGTTGTCTCAGTCTTACTACCAGTAAAGATTTCCTTCATTGCCTCCCTTCCCTCATTATTTACTCTCTCTTTTTTTTTTTACCCCCCACCCCCACCCCCCTTTCCCAGACACTCCATTTCCTGCTCTCTGCCTGCCCTTCACACACACCTGGTCTGACACATCTCCACCTTGTTTTTTTGTTGTATTTTTTTAAGCGCATAATTTCTTCAGTCATTAAAATTATGCAACAGGGATTGCAAGCTGTTTCTTGCTCTAGAAGGTCTGATCTTACAGACTTATATGTAAAGTGAAATTCCCAACAAATATCAAAGAGAACATGTTCAAATTTCCTGAATTTTCCTGAAAATGAGCATTGATATAAATAATCTCTTCTTTTAAAATCCATGTACTGTCTTATTGGTGAGTTATTCCTGATTGAAAATCAAGCTGATGGAATATTCTGTCGCTCATCAGCTGGCACAACTGCACACCACACTTAAATGAATAATAGAATTAATTAAATAAAACAGACACACACAAATAAATTGTAATCGGAAAACTTGCTATGCATAAATATAAACAGATTCATACATGAATGAAGTTGTGTCGTTAAAAGCTGGATACTTATGAATGTTTCTGTTCATAACTTCATATTTCTCACCACTTTAAAGTTACCCGAGTCAGTGGGTAACATAAAATATGTTAGGGAATAAACACACAGAATCCACACAAACACATGAACACATTCACACACACTCACTCATCATGCGCATGCACGCGCACACACACACACACACACACACATATTTTGGGAGAAACAAAAACGAAACAAAAAAACAATCTGGTAAACTTGTGTGCATGTGATGGTGGGGACTGGATATATATATATATATATATATATATATATATATGTTTGTTGGTTGAGGGTGGGGCCTAGGTGTCTACTCTGAAGGCCTGACAATCAAGATGGATAGATTTATGCATCGGTCAGGCATCTGCTTAGTTTCTTTTTTTTAAAGCAGATGTGTTGAAGTGTATACATGTGGATCAGTCAGTGTGCTTTGACACCTTCTTGAAACTGACACTGTGGAAAACAATTCACAGTATGGTACACGTTCATGAAATATGCTCCTGAGGTAAGGGATCTTGTTCACACAATTCCCACAGTCAGCACCCATTGTGTTAAACCCACCACCTTGTTAAATGGAACAATGCTTCTGGGATGTAGACATGGAAAAAGAAGATAAATTTTTCTCTCTAACTTCTTGACTGCTGCTGACAAGCTTATTCATCAGTGACAACTGTTGCCTAACAGAAGTAAAATTGAAGTTAAAGTTTAGGATGACAGCCACAATTTCTTTATTAGGACAAATTTCTTCTTCGTCAGATTGCAATATTTTTGCTCAACGAAATCAGGTACACCACTTGAAAGTACACAAGAACTTGAAGAAATAGTTCTTGCACATCCAACTCATGCCACACTGGCTTCATTCCACCAAGGTTCAGCAGTCGAGGGGTTAAACAGTCCATGAACCGACATGGAACCAAACATGTTTTTGACAGACACTTTCCCATGAAGAACTGCATGTGTGACTGGATTGTGCATACATCTGTGTGTTTTCTTTCAACAGCAACCAAATGTATACAGGAGCATCACTGTAATCAGTAAGTCAGAACACATTTATACGGTATGTCAAAAGTCCATCTCCAGAATGGGCCAGTGCATTGAAAGATAAACAAATGTCAAGTGTGTGATAACTGGCATATTGATATTGTTAATCTTTGTTTGTTTGTTGTTGTTGTTGTTGTTTTGTTGTTGTTTTTACAAAAGTAAATGATGTAAACAAACAATATGTGTAATCAGAAGAAATATACATTTCTTTTTGCTGTAAATTTTTCCTGTTTAATACAGTCTGCAGATAAGAATATCCATGTGTGGGTGCAAGTGTGCAAGGTTGTTTAACAAAGACAAAGATTACAGTTAAGACATAATATGAAAGAGAAACTTAGAGACAGACAGACTGAGAAAGAGGGAGAGTGAGAGAGAGAGAGAGAGAGAGAGAGAGAGAGAGAGAGTCTAAATGAGAAATCATTTGGTGATTCCCTCTCAATAATACTGAGATTACTAAATCTTTAATGAAACAGTCAGCTTGTAGTAGTTGTATTTGCCACTGTCATGTTTGGCAGATTTCTGTGGATTAGAAAGCCAGATTTGTGCATCTGTCTGCATAAAGAATATGTCACATGCGTATTGTGTAACATTATGTATAGGTGAAAATCTGGTGGTGCAACTTTCTTGTTCAGGTGATATAATGAGTTTCAACTTTGAGCAGACCTTTGAGTTGTACAACTAGTTGATTTCTCTCTTTCTATCTTTTTGTGTGAATGTATAAATATGTACACAATCAGTGTGTGTGTGTGTGTGTGTGTGTGTGTGTGTGTGTGTGTGTGTGAGCTTTTGTATTATGGGTACTAACACTACTTCATTCATTGAATGCCAAAGACCTTCAAAGCTCACTGCAAGAATCTTTTTACTCTATTCATGTGCTGCTGGCATACACTGCAACAGTGGCACCATTTCTGACTCACACTGGCGGATTACCATATAAAATGCTTTCGTTCTTTGTTGGAGGAATTTTCTTTTTCACCCTGAGGAATTTTAAAGGACAAGTTTAAACTATAAAAAACAAAACAAAAAAAAACAAACAAACATGCAGACATACACATATACTCACACATACACTCACAAACACACACACACATAAACACAAACATACCTGCACTCATGCACACGAGTTACCTTTCTGACTTTCTACTTGTGCTTTATAAACCAGCCCCCTAAATATTCAATATCACCATGGTATTTTGTTTGTTTGTTTGTTTTGGTTTTGTTTTTGGTTTGTTTGTTTGTTTGTTTGTTTGTTTTTTGGGGGGTATGCATGTGTCCACTCCTGTCAATGTGTCACATGCAGTATTTTGAATAATTGTCTGCTTTTACTTTTACTTTGAATCATTCTGCAAGGACCTGATAATTAAATATGATCACTATAACGCTATAGTTTTCCCATGCTTTGAAATTTATTTAAAATTTACAAATAGTTACATCTAAGAAAAGCTGGAACACTGTGAGTGTGCATGTGTGTGTGTATGTGTGTGTGTGTGTGTGTGTGTGTGTGTGTGTGTGTGTGTGTGTGTGTGTGTGTGTGTGTGTGTGTGTGCGAGCGCATGCAAGTGCAAGAAAGAACAGAACAAACCAACAGCCTGTGTTTGGAGATGTTCAGTATTTGTGTAAATGAAGGAGACCATATTAACTCAGTGACAACAGAAGAAAAACAAAACAAAACAGCTGAGACAGACGGGACTTACATCAATCAAAGTGTACTGATTATCTTGAAGAAAACAGTCCTTTCTGATTTAGGACCGAGAAAACTGGACAGACAGAGACAGAGAAACAGACAGAGGATGAGAGAATGAGACAAACTGGAACAGACGGTGAGACGAAGGATGGAGAGATCGAGGAACAGGAGAGTGAGACAAGACAGACGGACTGGGATCGTGGGGAACATGTGTACATGCGTGCATCAATCATCTGAGAAATTATAAGACCACTCTCAGTACTGAAAACAAACGCAAAATCCGTCCAAAACAAAAAACCGAACACAAAACTTTTTGTTAAACTTAAAGCTGAGTTCGTCTGTCTCATTCACTCACGTGAAGATCGGTTTAATTTTAATTTTGTAACTGGTACGCTGTTTTACAGTGATAAATGTGCACATGACTGCATGCACACACTGGTTATTGAGCGGCTGCAAAGTGGGGGCCACCCGATTTACAAACACCTCCACTCGTCTTCGCAAAGTTCTTTTGACAAGGAAGTTACACACAAGAATGAGTAGATGTGCCAAGTGAGAGAAGAAAGCATGGGTTTTCTTACCTCCATGTCTGAGAGACGGGCCTGCCTCGATCGGCAAAATGAGGAGAGGCAGAATTCCACTGGAACCCACCAGAATGGCGCCGACAATGGAGTAAATCCACACATCGGAACTTCCAAAGTTTTCCTCAGCCAACAACTTCACAGCAGCTTCCTCTGCCTCTGCGCTGGCCGGCATCTCCCTGTCAACCGCCACGTCTACTGACTGATCGCGTGCATTGCTCGCGCGTTTTGGACTCTTATAGGCGGTCGACTTCGCTCGATGGATTTCTCCCTGTGTCAGCGCTAGTATGGAGATAAACAGCAACGACAGTGTTCGATAATCCATCACGAGACCCACATTGGGTGATAAGCGATGTAAAAACGTCGCCAGGCGAAACTATGCCATCTCTAATCATGACCTATGACCTATGACACCAACAACATGACCTCTAAGACAATGCAAAGCTTTCTGTGAAATCGCTTCGGTCTTCGTGTCTTTTTTGTCTTTCTCAGCTCTGTTATTTGTATTATTCTGTCCTAGGTTTCACACTGAATCTGTTTTTTTCCACATAATTTATCAGCGAACATGGGAGCTATAATGAGATCTACTCATTGACGGCTAAAAAGTAACTGTTCAACTCCGCGATCCCAGATCTCTGACCCAGTTCACAGAACCTTCAGGAAACAGCCAGCCAGACGCTTCCATTTTCCTTGCGGGGAACTAAAAATAACATGATGCGCCAGAGAGCATGATGCAGGGAGCGAGGATTCCTGCAGTTGCAGGAATGCAGAGCGTGATGTGTGAAAGGTGATGCAGGCTTCGCAGGCACGGGAAATCAGAATGTAACGCAGGAGTCGTCTGCTGGACAATTTTTTTTTCGATTTTTTTTAACCGTTTGTGTTGACTGAGTGGAAGTGAGCAGTGATGGATTTTCGTGGCACCACCATTTTTGATGTTGCCCAGGACGCCTCGCAAGTGGCGACGGCTCATGATGGTTCCGATCCTCGTTCCAGACGTCCGGTTGGTTCAGTTCCGTTTTTGTCGTCTGCTATAGCTGTTGTCAGGTTTTCAGCTAAATGCCGGCCTCTGTTATACTGGTCGATATGTTTTTTAATGCAGTAATTTTTACTCTGTATACTCCGAACTCCACATGCATTTCCAAACATAAATATGTTCTGTTTGACACAAACCATGAATATTAGATAATGCACATGTGTTATATTCGTACCGGCTGCAAAATAGTCGAGTTGATCTCGATCAAGATAGAGACTTCAGATAGCCTTTTTGCTTATAAATTTTTGTTCATCAAATCAGTATTGTTGTTTTGTTGTTGATTTTGTTTTTACTTTTGAACGTGATTTTTAAAAACTGTAAAACAAGCAAAACAGGAAGGCATGCTACCACTCATGTGTGTATAATGTCAAGTTTGGAGAATATTTTATCGCTAGAGTGCAAAAAAAACAATAATTTCCGGTACCTATTTTTTTCCGAAGACTATTTGGCGACAGTATTAATCGTTATCAATTTTTACATCTCTGTGATGTGTTGCGGATATGATCTGTGTCCTGATAAGGTGATAATGGCGATGACGTCAGCAGGCATTCAGTGCGATTGTCTGCCTCCCCATCCCCCACCCCCTCCGCCCCCTCTTCCGTTCCCCCTCCCCCCACCCCCCGAATTCCAGTTCCCACTACCCCCCCCCCCCTCCTCCCCTCCCGTCACACACACACACACACACACACACACACACACACACACACACACACACACACTCACCCTCTCCGCCCATCCCTCCCATTGCCCTTCGATCTCTTCGATCCTCCTGATCTCTTTCTCTCTCTCCGGCAGTCCCTGTTTGCCTCAGTGTCTGTCTGTCTGTCTGTCTGTCTGTCTCTTTGTGTGTGTGTGTGTGTGTGTGCGCGCGCGCGCGCGCGTGCGTGCGTGCGTGTGTGTGTGTGTGTGTGTGTGTGTGTGTGTGTGTGTGTGTGTGTGTCTCCTCACCAGAAAGATTAGTATGGCATAGTTTATTCTTTGTTTTCTC
>NC_134894.1:48698763-48701263 GCF_041734735.1 Babylonia areolata | reverse complement strand
CGTTGGCTAGCTCCGTTGTCTGTTCAGAGAGTATCACTGTATCCGAGTTTTTAATGCGCTCGATATGTTTTTAACATCTATGTGGTTTTATGTCAATAATGTAATTATAACATTAAGTCCCCCCCCCCCTCTCTCCACTGCACACCCCCTCCCCCGCCCCTCACCCAACTGCCCTCTCGCCTATATTTTTATTTTCTTATTGCTTTGCGAGCATTGTGCATTCACTGAGTGTGATTCAAGCTTGGATGGTAGTAAGGATGAGTGTAGGAACACCACAATAATGCCCCAGTCTTTGTCAACGTGGACAACAGTGAAACCCGTGTCGTGTCTGTTGTCCACAGCTGCTGACGATCGAGAAGCTGCCCGAGAAGCTGCTGCTGAGCGTCTTCTCCTTCCTGAAGCACCGCGAGCTGGGCAAGGTGGCCCAGGTGTGCCGCCGCTGGCGCCTGCTGGCCTACGACAGCCGCCTGTGGAACGTGGTCTCCCTCCGGCCCGAGTACTCCGGGCTGCACGTGTACAGCCAGGAGGCGCTCATCCACCTCATCGGCATGCGCTTCGGGGCCACGCTCAAGTCCATCGAGCTGCCCAGCGAGCTCATCACGGCTCCCGTGCTGCACGAGCTGTCCAACAAGTGCCCGGCCCTCAAGCACATGACGCTCGACTTCTCCAACGCCATGCAGCTGCACGACTTCAACGACCTCAATGCCTTCCCCTGCAACCTGCGCTCGCTGTGCATCTGTCTGAGCGAGGTCATCTTCCTGGAGGGCTTCATGAGGAGGATCTACTGCTGCCTGCCTTCGATCGAGGTGCTGCACCTGATTGGTAAGTTGCCCAGCGTTTTGTGGGGGTGGGAGGTGGCGGGCGGGGGCGGGGGAGGGGGTGGAGGAGGGGGCGTTTGAGTCTGTTTTGTTTGTTTATTTGCTTTCAGTGGGCTATATCCAGGTATGCAGTCTGTTGTGCAAACGCCAAATGGCCTTATATTTGTACAGCGCTTAGAGCTTGGTCGCTGACCGAATATAGGCGTTATGATAGCAGTATCGATAATGAAACGATGATCAGTGTTTTTGGTGTCGTTGTTTTAGTCGGGCTTCTTCTCCTTCTCGTTCTTTCCCTGTTTGTGTGGCTGTTGTTTCTATGTTACAGCAGGATTATTTATTCCTACTACCCCCTCCTCCCATTTCCATGGCCGAAGCACATCAAACCATCTGAGTCTGTTTGTCTGTTTACCTCCCACCACCATCACACTTTCTCCTCTTCCCTTCCTCTGTTGATTTCGTCTTGTCTTTGACGCTGTCTTTCTGTGTGTCTGGTGTTGTTTTCTTCATTGTTGCTTTCTGAGATGTTGAAGCTGTGTTCTTGGATTCAGGACATTCTTTGCGTGTGTAAATCTATACAAAAGAAACAAGAAAGAAAGAGTGATTGTAAGTGACACCACCTTCTTCCTTTTGAACACACACACACACACAGACATACACACATACACGCGCGCGCGCGCACGCACGCACACACACGCACACACACACACACATGCACAATTATCTGTTAACTTTTTTGGAGATGAGCAATTCTTTCTTAGTCATTAGTGTTCATACAATTGCTTATTTTGTGTGCATTTAATGTGATACTTTTTTTTTCGTGTGTATGTTTGTGACTCTCCCAGTCACTCTTGATTGTTTCATGTGCATGCATGCATGTTCGGGTATGTGTATTTTTGCTTGTCGTTTGGTATGTAAACAGTATGACTTCTCTTAGACTTTATAATATGTAATTGGTATCGTTGTTTATGAAGTTCCTGACAACTACACCTCAGAAATATTGTGTTGATTTGTAGAACGCAGATCTGAAAGAGTTCCATTGAGAACAGTCCCCCCCAACCACCACCCCAAAAAATCAACAGTGTACATGTATTCATGTGAAACGGTCGTTCGTATGATGGTGTTGTACATGATAGTCATCATCATCGTCATTATCAAGTACGTGCTTACAAACCATGCAAGGGAACAATAAGTTGTTGTTTTGTTGGGTGATTAAAATGGCCCCCAGCTGTCACCCGATACCGAGATCAGTCGGTTTATTTTTTGTTTTTTGGTGTGTGTGTGTGTGTGTGTGTGTGTGTGTGTGTGTGTGTGTGTTCGATTTTATTATATTTTCTGTTTATTATATTTATGTTACAACATATTTCTCCAAGTGAAATTCGTGCTGCTCTACCCGAGTTATACCCGACGCCACAATGTAGCGCCACCCATTGTAAAAAAAAAAGACTTCAGTCTGCGGGCTTAGCTGTTTTATACTGTCAAAGTGAACCCTTTTGTTGCCGTACGATCTTTTACGTGTGCTTAGTGCATGTTGCATGCAGGACATTGGTTTATCGTCTCATCTGAAAGACTACAATGACATGAAATACTGTGTTGTTTTTATAATATGTGTTGTATAGAAGTATAGTAGAGAGGGACACATATGGTATTTTTTATTCATGTATGGCTGTGTTAAAAAAAAAAAA
>NC_134894.1:48668763-48691263 GCF_041734735.1 Babylonia areolata | reverse complement strand
GGGGGGGCAGGGGGATGCTTTTTTGTTGTTTTTTTTTGCTGCCCCATCATCTGCACCGTTTAAGTGGCATTACTCCCACGCCGCTCATTTAGATTCCCCCGTACACGGCCGCACCGGGGTTCGTCCGCTACAGTTCCAGCGTCGGCAGTCCACAGGGAACCATCGCTGTTAGGTCGCCAGTAGGCCACACACCAGAGGAGACCCTGCACTGCTGCTGAGTCACTTCGGTGGTGTTCAGTGGTGCCTGTTCTGATTTAACGTACTTAGGACACCACTTACTAAGCCCCCTGCTAACGACAATAATGGCTTAGTCTTTTTAGCTGTTTTTATCGCCTCTCACGCCAACTTCATTGTGCAGTACATTGCATGGTAAGGTATGGTGCCGTGGTATGGAGTGATGGAGGTAATCTAAAGTATGGAATTGCTGTGGGTTTATTTAGAGGGAGTCTGTCGTTTCATTAGAGTTGCTGGCATTTGATGATTTACCTACGCACTGGTGTCATTGAAAGTTAGCTGTCCTGCAATGCTCTGATCTTCTCGTGAAAGCTCTGGATCGGTCTTCGTGGTCTCGTCTGGTTTTCGCTAAGTTCCACTGACTGAGAACCACGCGGAAAAAAAAAGAAAAAAAAAAGCAGCTCTACTGAGAACTCGGAATTTCTTTCGGATGAAACAATAAACCGTGGTCCCAGGTGCAGCATGCACTTAGCCGTGCACGTGAAAGAACCCTTGGCAACAAAAGGGTTGTCCCTGACAGAATTCTGCAGAAATATCCGCTTTGATGGTAAAAGAAATACATTTTCGTGCAGAAAAAAAAGAAAATATGTATATATGGGTAGTGCTGCATTATGGCGTTGCGCTCTTCCCTGCGAGAGCAGCCCACATTTCACACAGAAAAATCCGCCGTGACAAAGAAAAACACAATACAATACAAACCAATCGCTCATACAATATAAACCCATCGCTCTTACAATACAATACAGTACAATACAATACAGTACCATACAATACAATACAGTACAATACAGTACAAACCCTTCGCTGGGAAGCAGAGACGGAGACCCCCGCGGTCTCATTTCCCGGCGGCATTGACTCCACGAGCTATAAAAAGGGCGACCACTAGGCAGACAGACCCCCCAGAGGGCTTGCAACCATCGAGCTCAATAGTACACCTATTCAGCTCAGGGCGTGCAACGCATCACTGGGGCACCACGTGACTTGCTGCAGGTTTTCCGCCATTGCTGGACCCCACGAAACTCGAAACTCGTACACACACACACACACACACACTGCCACTGTCTGCGGTGTCGCGATCACTTGACGACTGCGCCATCATGCTGCATTACTGATTCATGACACTTGAAGTGCTCGTGATGGTCTGCCTCTACCAGTCCCCAGCGAGTCATGATGGTAATTTGGCCGCCGTTCTTTCTCTGTCTCTGGACCTTGCAACTGGAATGAACTTCCTCTTTCGCTTCGTCAAGTCTCCACACTCAGCTCTTTTTAGTCTGGCCTCAAAACCCACCTCTTCCCAAAATAGCTTCCCTCCCCTGCCTCTTCCTTGTCTTCAGTTTCTCCAGTTTTAGAGTTATGCATGCGTGTGAATGACTGGTGCGAAAGCGCTTAGATTTGTCTCTGCACAAGATTCAGTGCTATATAAATACCATTATTATTATTATTTACTCCATGATGTGATGTGCGTGCTGAAACTGTTGATGGACACTGAGAAGGTAGAACAAATAAATCATGTATAGGGGGAAATCAGGGGAAAGGTGTTTGAAAAGGTCATCAAGCTCAGATTAACTTTTCTTTCTTTTTTTTTTTTTTTAGTTCTGAATTTTTCCATTTACAGTCACCCATCCCTCTCCCAGTCTCTCCCTCCCCCCTTCTCTCTCTCCTTCTCTCTGTCTGTCTGTCTGTCTCTCAGTCTCTTTCTCATTCTCCCTCTTCCCTTCTCTCTCTTCCTCTCTGTCTCACTCCTTCTCTCCGTCTGTCTGTCTGTCTGTTTGTCTGTCTCTCTGTCTGTCTCCCTCTGTCTCACTCTCGCCCCCCCCCTCTCTCTCTCCACGTCGTTTAAAACTATTTTTGAAAAAGAGGCATATATCTCAAGTATTGACGTATACTGTTACAGAGTAGCTATCACACAACTGAGACTGAATGCACTGCCAATTAATGCTAACCTACACCGATATAGTGATTCAACAGATAAAAAGATGTGTTTATGCTGTAAATCTTCTATTGAAAATGAAAAACATGTGCTGTTTAAGTGTACATTGTATATTAACATCAGAGAAACATTTCTGAATGACTTTTGGAAAACTGCTAGGGTAAAAAAACAAGAAGTATTACCAGAATTTTTCGAAATTTATTTATTTTTCATGCAGTGAACAGAAAGAAACGTTTTACTGATGGGATTTGATATGTTTATGATTCAATATTTCTGCCACGTCCATTCCATTTCCCGACTTCCTACCCCCCCCCCCCCCCCCCCCCCCCCCCCCCCCCCCCCCCCCCCCCCCCCGCAACTTCCCCCCTCCTCCCCCATCGTCCGTGTTTGTATAAGGGCCTATGGCCTATGTACAATAAACAATTCAGTGTTCAGTGTTCTCTCCCTCTCTCTCTCTCTCTCTCTCTCTCTCTCTCTCTCGCTATCTCTCTCGCTTTCTCTCTCTCACTCCTTCTCTCCCTCCGTCTGTCTGTCTCTTTTCCTCTCCCTCCCCCCCTCTCTCTCTCTCTTTCTCTCTCTCTCTCATTCCTTCTTTCTGCCTGTCTGTCTCTGTATCTCTCTCTTCCTCTCTCTGTCTCTCTCTCTCTCTGAGCTCCACAACCCCCTCCATCCCCACTCTCATCTAACCAGCATCTCCTTGATACATACTTAGGGGTAAAACTTTGTTGAGAGTTGTCTGTTGTTCTCAGCCTGATCATACTAGTAGTAGTAGTAGTAGTATTTTTATGTATTAATCTTTTTCTTTTTTCTTTTCTTTTTTTACTTTTTTTTTTTTCTTTTTTTTTAGTTTAATTTATTTTATTTTATCTATTTTTTTATTTTTTGTTATTTTTACTTTTTTAATTTTTTTTTATTGTTATTTATTTCTGTTTTTATTTTATTTTATTTTATTTTATTTTTATTTTTATTTTTTCTCAAGCGCGTTGACAAAGCGCGTTGGGTTACGCTGCTGGTCAGGCATCTGGTTGGCAGATGTGGTGTAGCGTATATGGATTTGACCGAACGCAGTGACGCCTCCTTGAGCTATTGATACTGATACTGATATTCTCAGTCTGGCAAACAACCAGTCAACAAAGACATACAGTCTTCAGGTGACGTAGCGTCCTCCGCTGCTGCACGAGAAGTTGAATGTATTATGTGTGTACGTTTATTCTATATCACACACACACACGCACGCACGCACGCACGCACACACGCACACACACACGCGCACGCACGCACTCACGCACGCACGCACGCACGCACACACACACGCACACGCGCGCGCGCGCGTAATGAGAATTGAAACAAAAAACAACAACAACATTACATGATAAAGCAATATATATCAAACATTTATGTCTCTGTCTCTTTCTCCCTCCTTCCCTCCCTCTCTCTCTCTCTCTCTCTCTCTTTATGTAGTATTGTGTACACATCTTATGTAGTATTGTGTATTGCATGCTATGACATATTTGTAGCATTGTGTAGCCTGATGTAGACCCTGTTTCCGCCAGGGTGGGGACTGGATGTAAAAAGAAGAGCGCGACTGCTTATCTATTATCCTCGAAAATAAAGAATTTTGTCTCGTTTTGCCTGCCCACGCCCCCCCCCCCCCCCCCCCCCCCCCCCCCCCCCTCTCTCTCTCTCTCTCTGCGCTGCAAGAAACTGCACACACTATTGCTGGATCATGTGTGTGTGTGTGTGTGCGCGCGCGCGCGCGTGTGTGTGTGTGTGTGTGCAGCGTACACCAGAAACGTATATGCGCGTGCTATCCCAAATATGTGTCTGTGTGTTTGCTGGTCTGTGTCTCTCCATTTGTCTGTGTGTCCAGCTCTCTCTATTTGTCTGTGTCTCTGTGTCCGTGTCTCTCTCTTTCCATCTCTCTCTCTTTCTCTGTCACCCTCTCTCCCCCCTCTCCCATTTTCTCTTTCTCTCCCCTCTCTGTCTTTCTCTGTATGTCTCTCTCTGTGTCTGTCTGTCTGTCTGTCTCCCCTTCACTGTGTCTCTGTCTCTCTCTCTGTCTCTGTCTCTCTCGAATCTTGTGCACCGAATTGCTATACACGACTGCACCAAGCAAACTGGGCTGTAATTGCGTGCATCTGTCTCTGTCTCTCTCTGTCTCTGTCTGTCTCTGTCTGTCTGTTTGTCTCTGTCTAAGTCTCTCGCTGTCTCTCTCTCTGTCTCTCTCTCAGAAATCTTGTGCACCGATTTGCTTAACACGAATGCACCAAGCAAACTGGGCTGTAATCGCGTGCATCTGTTCGTGACTGTCAGCGTGAGGACTCAATGTTTATCTTTGTATGGAATGCTGTTTTCTGCCTTCCCCGAGTTCCACTGGTACCGCAGAATGTGTTAGTGTGGCTGTGGAGTGGTGGAGGCGTGTGTGTGTGTGTGTGTTTGTGTGTTTGGTGTGTATGTGTGTGTGTGGTGTGTATGTGGTGTGGTCTGTGTATGTGTGAGTGTTTGTGTGTGTATGTGTGTGTGTGTCACAGTGTTTGTGTGTGGTGTGTGTGTGTGTGTGCGTGTGTGTGTGCGCGCGCCTGTTTGTGCATACGTGCGTGTGGTTGTATGCCGCATACGCGCTTGTATTTTCAAATGAATGCGTGCATTTTGTGTGGTGTGCATGCACGCGGCTGAGTGGCCGAACTCTTGCCACAGAGCCTAATCACAGGCAGAGCAGCCGAGGGATACTTGTATTTGTATTTCTTTTTATCACAACAGATATCTCTGTGTGAAATTCGGGCTGCTCTCCCCAGGGAGAGCGCGTCGCCGCTACACTACAGCGCCACCCATTTTTTTGTATTTTTTCCTGCGTGCAGTTTTTCTTTGAACGAAGGTAGAGAAAATGGACAAATAGAATTCTTTACAAGCATTCCCACCGTCATGACCCAATGCTTTTCCCGACGGACACACCACTCACTGGCCCATAAATCATGCAGCACGTGTATCGCCGGGGTATCACTGGCACTGTGCTGAGAGAGAGAGAGAGAGGGGGGGGGGGGGGGGGGGGGTCGTGGAGACAGATGATCGATTTTTTTTACAAGTCTGTGTGACCTTGTCATTTGGAGTTCATGTGCCTGCGTTCACTCAAGGTCTGGTCATCTGCCCCCCCGAACCCACCACCCCACCTTCCCCCAACCCCCATTTTTTTTAAACAACAGATGTGGTGTGGCGTGTTTGAGTCCGTTGACACGCTTTGACATCTTGAAACGAAAGCGGTGTTTACAGTATCCATTACATGTTGTACGGCATCTGGGGATCGTCCGGCTGTGTAACATATCTTGTTGTGTTCTAGTCCTATCTTTTAGTTTTTCTGCTTCTTTTATTTCTTTTCTGCTTTTTTTTAATCCCTTCCCTGTATAGTACGCTCCCCAGACTGGATGGGCGCGGTGCCAGCTTCTTTAAAAGCGTCTCTGAAAAACCGTAATTCTTTTAACTAAAGCAGCTCTGATTAGCATTGCCCGCCAGTGTTTTACTCTTGTTTTGAATGGTGTGTGTGTGTGTGTGTGTGTGTGTGTGTGTGTGTGTGTGTGTACGCATACATGTTTGTGTGCATGGGTGTGTGTGTGTGTCTCTGTGTGTGTACATGATGTACATGCGTGCGTTCGTGTGTGTGTGTGTGTATGTGTGTGTGTGCGCGCGCGCTGCGGCATTAGGAGCTTGTTAGCCTTTGGTGATCATCCGGACGCCGACTGTCCTAAAGCCCTCTTGGCCGAGAGTATGAATTGCCGGCAACACAATCTCCACTTTAATCAAAATCTAGCCCAGACAGTCCGGGACAGCCTCTGCTGCTGTCCTGGTGGTCTTAATCGGACACGACTATCATGAAGGAGCCGAATGGTTAAAGCGTTGGATTTCAATCTGGTGGTCCCGGATTCGAATCTCGGTGACGGCGCCTGGTGGGTAAAAGGGTGGAGATTTTTCCGATCTCCCTGGTCAACATGTGTGCGAACCTGCTAGTGCCTGAACCCCCTTCGTGTGTATACGCTCGCAGAAGATCAAATACGCACGTTAAAGATCCTGTAATCCATGTCAGCGTTCGGTGGGTTATGGAAACAAGAAAATACCCAGCGGCATGCACACCCCCGAAAACGGAGTATGGCTCCCTACATGGCGGAGTACTAGTAAATAAACAGAACGGTCATACACTTAAAATGTTACATGTCTGTCTGAGTGTGTATGTGTGAGTACCTGAAATCTGATTGAATGGCACAGGAAACGAATGATGAACGCCCAATGGCAGCCGTCAGTCGGCTCTACCCAGGTAGGCAGTCTGTTGTGCAAATGACCAGTGTTTGCCAAAGCGCTTAGACCGAAGATAGGCGCTATATAAGTATCCATATTAATCAATCAGTCAATACATGAAAGAACTGCATCAAAAGAGTCGACATGTAACTCAGTTCCGAGAACCTTACTTCCCTTGCCAATGACGACTACTGCATGACGACTTCACGATTTTATTTCCCGGCGGCACTCGTGCCACCGGCTGGAAAAAGGGCGAGCACTTGCGGGCAGACTCCCCAGAGGGCGTGCAACGCATCACGTGACTGGCCATATGACAGGGCTGTTTGCACGAGCTCTTATTGCTTACTCATTTTTACTGACGACCAATTTTCCTCGCACTCTGTCACTGTCTGGCTTCGTGATTACTTATTGGACAGGATCGTCGTGTTACTTTATTCATGGCAGTTAATTGGATGAAAATTACTCCTAGACTGGCATGGCACTTCCCGTATAGAGACGGAACTAAGCATGTCTTTGTGTTGTATTGTTGTGGTTGTTTTTTTTTAATTGGATTGTATTGCATTGTATTATTCAAAACCAATTTATCTCACTAAAATTTCTAATAACTTTTTTAGTGTGGATCTTCAAACAACCAGTTTCATTATCTCGACTTATAATACAACAAACAAATATAACCTTTTGATAGGCTGATCGTTGCTAAAAAGTAAACTGAAAATAAAAACAATTGTCGGTCAGATTTCACTCATGAAAGTCAGCCCAATGTTTTCACAAGAAATTGCAGAAACGCTTCTCCCATGCCAACCCCTTTGTTTCTTTCTTGTTTCTTTTTTTTTTCTTCTTTTGTGTGTGTGTGTGGAGGGGGGGGGGAGGGAGGGAGTGAGAGGTGGGGGACTGGGAAGAGGTGTGAAAATGTGAATCGCTGTTTTATTTTTGTCGCCTCTTTTCTGCCAGTCCCCCCCTCCTACCCCCCACACCACACCACCCCCTCCCTTCAAACCCAAAACTATCCTCCTTAACCATCGTTCTCCTTGAACTATGCCTCAAAGGCAAAGCTTGCGCAAGACCTACGGTACGTTTGTTGACTGCTGTCAAGTTGTTCTTGCCTGGCGAAAAACCAAACCAGCACAGACACGTAATCGTTCAGTCAGGCAGGCACAATCCGGTATGACGGAGCTGAGCGTGCATGTGTTTCTGAACGGGGTTTTGTTGTGAGTGGAGTGGAGTTTCACGACCAAGTATCTGATGAATTTAACCCTTTTACGCCTTAGCTTTCAGTACAATGCATTGGAAAATTACATTGCGTTACACAGGAAATTAAGCGTCGATGCTCCCATTGGTCTAGGAGTTTGGAAGGTTTCGTCAGGCATCTGCTTGGGAGATGTGGTGTAGCGTATATTGATTTGACCAGAACGCAGTGACGCCTCCTTGAGCTACTGATACTGATACTGATACTGGTAACAATCTACGATGGATTGAAAATATACATTGGTGTGTAAATGATTTAATCCTTCAAAGTCTTACTTTTACCAGATGAGTATTTGCCAGAGGCATGATCCCAAACCATTCCTCCTTCCAAGAAATAAAACTGCTCGTATTCCGTCACAAAAGACTTACAATCAAGTTGTTCAGGGAGTGAGTCTTGGTTTTGTGAAGGTTTTGTTGCAGGGGGTGCAGGGTAATGTGTGTGTGTGTGTGTGTGTGTGTTGGGGCTCATGTACGTTTATGTGTATTTGATTGTGCTTTCACATCTGTGAAACTACATGTTTGTTGCAGATCTGTTATGCCCGCGTGTGCGTATATGTGTGAATGTGTGTCTGCATGTTTTACATTTATTTGCTTATTTGTCATCATTGTTGCCTTTTTTTGTGTGTGTGTGTGCGCGCTTAGAGTTGACTTCATCAAGATTTTGCGCCTTATAAGCTGGTGTGATCAAAACAACTTAGAACGTATCAAAAACCAAAGAATTAATTCTAGATTTCAGGAAGACCAGATCTGACCCCTTACCACTTGTCATTGAAGATAAGCAAGCAGAGATCAACAGCGACTTTAGATTTCTCGGACTGATCATTTCCAATGATTTGAAATGGGAGAAAAATACGGAAAAAAAATGGTAAGAAAGCACAACAGTGCCTGTACTTTCTTCGCCGCCTCAAAAAGTTCGGAATTTAAAAAGAAATCATGGTTGATTTCTACCGAGCAGTCATTGAAAGTGTGCTAACCTTCGCTATTACTGTTTGGTTCGGAAACATTTCCACGGCAGAAGTTGCAGCCCTTAACAGAATCGTAAAAACTGCCACCAAGATTACCGGGGCTGATCTACCTTCTCTAGAAGACATATATTATAAGCGGCTTCTCAAAAAAGCAAAATCAATC
The DNA here is from genome assembly GCF_041734735.1 of Babylonia areolata. Taxonomy (NCBI): domain Eukaryota; kingdom Metazoa; phylum Mollusca; class Gastropoda; order Neogastropoda; family Buccinidae; genus Babylonia; species Babylonia areolata. Next base: position 48,682,442 of record NC_134894.1, on the reverse strand, counting down.
AGCCAGGACGAATCACATCCAGCTTTTGGGATTTTCGAGATGCTCCCCCTCTGGTCGACGGTACAGAAGTATAAGGACGAAAACCAATCGCTTCGCCAATAGCTTTTTCCCCAAAGCAGTCAATGCCCTGTCTCACGAACAAATCCAGTGTGATAAATAGAATTGTGCAACCAACAACCATCTACTGAAAGATCTAGTCATCAGCCCGATCCACATGTAATATACAGCTTCTGTTCAAACGTGTGTGTGTGTGTGTGTGTGTGTGTGTGTGCAGTGCGTGTATGTGTGAGTATGCACAAGTTTTTTATATTGATATGCACTTGTATCTATCCTAATTTGTACTGTATCTGTGTTTGTGTATGATTTTCGATTTATGTTCGTATCTTGTTATGTACTATCCCCCCCAGTATTCCTTGTGACCCCGGTACACTTGGTAATAAAGACATATTCTATTCTATTCTGTTCTAAATATTATTATTAGTAGTAGTAGTATTTGTATGTATTTATCTGTTATTTATTTATTTATTTATTTATCTATTTATTTTATTTTATTTTTGTTGTTATTTTATTTTATCTTATTTTATTTTATTTTATTTAAAAGGCCTGACTAAGCGCGTTGGGTTGCGCTGCTGGTCAGGCATCTGCTTGGCAGATGTGGTGTAGCGTATATGGATTTGACTGAACGCAGTGACGCCTCCTTGATCTACTAATACTGATACTGCTCGAGGAGGTGAATGAGTCGTGACTCTTTGTTCCTGACTTTCTGTTCATTAAAGTCTTTCCGCGCTCTCGAAACGTGAACGACTCGAAATAAAAGACATGGATTAGCTCGAATTCCAGTCGGCCCGCCGGGGACAGCATGAGGCAAGCAGCAAAGCACACAGCATCAAGCAAGCTTCACTTTCTACAGAGGATGCAGCAGTACAGTTGAGTTTAATCGCTTCTTGGCTGACGCCCTTATAAGGCCAAGTTGTTCATGGCTGGGGTCTGGGTCCGGTGAAGGTTGTGTCGTTCTAGGCGGTGAGTCCTGGATGTCGGTCCGGGTAGGTCTGACTATCAGGCATTCCAAGCTCTGGCTGTCAAAAATCGGGCTGTTCTTCTGGCGTTCTGGGCAGTAGGGGAATTCCTGGCTGTCTGAAGAGGGCTGAAGTTCTGGCTGTCTGAAGAGGGGTGAAGTTCTAGCTGTCTGAAGAGAAGAGGGGTGAAGTCCTGGCTGTCTGAAGAGGGGTGAAGTCCTGGCTGTCTGAAGAGAAGAGGGGTGAAGTCCTCTGGCTGTCTGAAGAGGGGTGAAGTCCTCTGGCTGTCTGAAGAGGGGTGAAGTCCTGGCTGTCTGAAGAGGGGTGAAGTCCTGGCTGTCTGAAGAGAAGAGGGGTGAAGTCCTGGCTGTCTGAAGAGAAGAGGGGTGAAGTCCTGGCTGTCTGAAGAGAAGAGGGGTGAAGTCCTCTGGCTGTCTGAAGAGGGGTGAAGTCCTGGCTGTCTGAAGAGAAGAGGGGTGAAGTCCTGGCTGTCTGAAGAGGGGTGAAGTCCTCTGGCTGTCTGAAGAGGGGTGAAGTCCTGGCTGTCTGAAGAGGGGTGAAGTCCTCTGGCTGTCTGAAGAGAAGAGGGGTGAAGTCCTGGCTGTCTGAAGAAGGGTGAAGTCCTCTGGCTGTCTGAAGAGGGGTGGAGTCCTGGCTGTCTGAAGAGGGGTGAAGTCCTCTGGCTGTCTGAAGAGAAGAGGGGTGAAGTCCTGGCTGTCTGAAGAGGGGTGATGTCCTCTGGCTGTCTGAAGATGGAATAGTGTTGGTCACATTTTTCCACCTATCCCCCCCTTTTTTTTCCTATACTGTTGCTTCTTCAAACCTTCACCCTATTCCCCACGCACCCACCTACCCACGCACCCGACACACACGCACAAGGAGAGACTGATGTGGATCGTGTTTAAGCAATCGAGGATGACATACTGATAAACAAAAACAAGGAGAAAGAGAGACGAGCAAAGAAAGACAGAGAGAGTGGGGTGGTGGGGGAGGCGGCATAGAAAATACAAGAACATTGAGAATACACAGGCTGAGACGTTGAGAGAGAGAGAGAGAGAGAGAGAGAGAGGCAAGGACATTGAGAACACAAGGGCATTGTGAATACACAAACAGAGAGAGAGAGTGAATACAACAAGGACATTGACAAAACACAAACTAGGAGAGAGAGAAAAGGGGGAGTGGGGGCGGGGGGACGGGGGGTGTAGAGTCCGCTTTCAGCACTGATTAATTCCCAGTGGATGGTGGCTGGACAGTGATCGATTATCACAGTCCACCTCCTTCCGTCCAGTCAACCTGCACTTCTCCTTCACGCGAAAACACACACACACACACACACACACACACACACACACACACTTCTCCATCGCCACCACGTCCTCCTGCTGTTTCCAGAAGTATGTCTGGAAGCAAAGGTTGTGGAAGCTGCTAGGTCACACAGCTGACTATGACACAGAGGTTACGTCTGGCATCGACCCAACCAACGCACGCATTCACCACCCCCATCCCCCTCCACCCCGGAAACCCCTCACACACCACACAGATATACTCACTCACAGACTTATGCACACTAAGATAGACTTTTGCACTCAACCACATACATACTCGTGCACACACACACACACTCACTCACACACACACACATATATATATATATATACATATATACACAACACAACACACACACACACACACACACACACACACACACATATATATATATATATATATATATATATATATATATAAACACACACACACACACTCACACTCGGTCATTCGGTTAGCAGTGGTTTTTGGTAGACACTCGGCCGGGCATGTACCATGGGGCGGGCATGCTCTGTAGCAAGATTAGTGCTCTGTCTTCTGGGACTTTTGGTCGGTCAGTCGGTCGATCTCTGTCTGTCTGTTTCTCTTTGCTTTTTTTCTCTCTCTTTTCTCTCCGTCTCTCTCTGTTTCTCTCTCTGTTTCTCTGTCTCTGTTTCTCTCTGTCTCTCTCTCTCTTTCTTTGTGTTTCTCTCTGTTTCTCTCTCTCTGTCTCTCTCTGTTTCTCTCTGTCTCTCTCTGTCTTTGTCTCTCTCTCTCTCTCTCTCTCTCTCTCTCTCTCTCTCTCTCTCTCTCTCTCTCTGTGAATTCACTACATGTGTTTAAACAAGTTTCGATTCGGTCGGGTTTTTTCGAGCTCAGTCAAAGGAAGAAGACCTGTGCCACCAAAATTATGGTATGACCTTGATTTTGACCTGAAAAAGAAGATAAAGTGTATTCTTTTTGTATTATATCGCCCTTTATGTTAATTTGAGGAAGGATTTTTTTTAAAGTCCGTTCATGTGTTATAGAAACATATAGATAGTGTTGATATTCATACATAAATGAAAGGTTTTTTGGTTGTTTTTTGTATAGTCTTGTTCTGTTTCCAAGTTTTTCAAAAGAAAGTAGTATACTGATATAGTATAGTTTTGTGATCGGTTGATCAGAACTTAGGGGGTTGGGGGGCGGGGGACGGGGGGGGGGGGGGGGGGTGTTGTGTCTGTGTTCTTGAAGTGAACTTGTATGCTTAATGTATTCAAATACAAAATGTGTAAGTCACCCTTCAAATGAGGAACTGGCCCGACCCAGCTCCAGTGAGGACCTGCAGTGTACAGCTGCCTTCGCTGCAGAGACTGGGGTGTCCATCTGAAGAACGGGAAGAAGAAATGAGGCTGTGGTCCTGTTGAACAAACTATCGTTCTCGCTCTCTCTGTCCGTCTGTCTGACCCCCACCCCACCCCGCCCCTCTCAGGGTTTGGGAGATGAAAGATTGTTTGTATCCGAATTTAAGCAGAGGCTCGTTGATTGCTACAAACAGTATTGGTCTTCTGCTTTGAGTACACATGATTTTTATGCTGTATACGGATCCTATAAAACATAAAACATCATTGTCTCCTGTTGTGTACTTACATTATGTAGATAATATATCTTTGAGACGAAATTTTGCCAAATTTAGAATTGGAATGTCATCCTTAAATTGTAATTTTCTGCAATTTAGAAATCGTGCAAATGTAAAAGATTATTCTTGCCCATTCTGTACTAATGTCCCTGAAACAGAGAATCATTTCCTCATTGAATGTCCAAAATACAGTGAACCAAGGAATTAATTCCCTATAACTATCACAGACATCCGTCTATGTTTAAATTTGCATTACTGATGGCTGCTGAAAACAAACCAATAGTGATAAATATTGTGACCTTTGTACACAAAGCTCTTGCCATAAGGAGGCAGAGTTTAAGTTTGTGATGCATTATGTTTGTGCACTCCATTTGAAAAGGGCCAAAGCCTATACAATTAAAACATTTGTGTATCTGCCCCCCCCCCCGCCTCCCCCCCCCCCCCCCGTCCCCCAACCCCACCTCCTCTTCCCCCCCCCCCTCTCTCTCTCTCTTTCTCTGTGCCCGTCTCTTTCTTTCTCTCACTCTCTGATTTCACTCCATCTTTTCCGCCACCATTCTAGAAGGAGCGCTGGCATCAGAAGTACAAGCACAATATTCCCCAACCCTGCTGCCAGAAGGTACACATAAACAACAAAATGTCTCTCTCCCCCCCACACACACAGTCAGTAGCACTCAGGTCATTGCCAGCACCCATCTGCTCATGGGTGGTTTCAGTTTCAGTTCCAAGGAGGTGTGGATGCATATGGATTGATCCATAAACGCTGCACGTCATCTGCTTCACGCACAAACCCAACTTGCTGATCTGAGCCTTGAGAGGCTTCGTTTATATAAAAATACCCCCCCCCCCCCCCCCCAAAAAAAAAAACAACAACAAAAAACAAAAAAAAAAAAAAACACAAACAAACAAACAAACAAACACCCCCCCAAAAAAAAAAACAGAAAATAATAAACATTCTTTTAAAAATAGTGCATTAAAATGTTATTAAAATACATACAGAGATACATAGAAGACAAATGACTACAACGAAAATAAAAATGGGCCGCATTCGGCGAACCTGTGCGCCGTACCCACACTCGCGTGTAAGCGCACAAATGCACACACACACACACACACACACACACACACACACACACACGCACGCACGCACGCTCACACACACACACACACAGTGAGGGGAGTGAGTGAGAAGTACTGATGCTATGAAGACGGCTGACAGACACTGAATACCTGTACTAAGACCCAGACAAGCGGAAAGAAAAACACGTAACATACTTGCACTCGCACAAAGAAAACAATCACTAAAGCAAAGAATGAACCATTACAGTCAATAATCACTACCAAAGCAAACAATACACTAAATGCAGTTTCAGTTTCTCAAGGGGGCGTCACTGGAATGGGACAAATCCACACACGCCACATCATATCTACCATGCAGATGCCTGACCAGCAGCATAACTCAACGCACGCGTTTGATTCAGACTTTGAGTGTATGCATGCATGTTTATGCACGTAGAGAGGAGCGGCCTGCCCAGCATCGAAAGCCTGCTGATCCAGTGCCAACTACGCTGGACAGGACACGTTGTCCGCATGACAGACAGCAGGATCCCGAAGATGCTCTTGTATGGCCGGCTGAAGGAAGGCCACTGCGAACTTGGAAGACCCTGCAAGCGCTTCAAGGACACCTTAAAGACAAACCTCAAAGCCTGTGACATAGACATCGCTTCCTGGGAAACTGATGCCCTTGACCGCTGTCGCTGGAGGATGCTGTGCTGTAGTGGCATAAAGATGTTTGAAAAGAGAACGCTGGCCATTAAGGAGAAACGTGAGCGAAGGAAGCAGGGCTCAACTTCTGGAGACGTTTTCCCTTGCAACACCTGTGGGAAGTGCTGCGCATCCAGAATCGGCCTCTTCTCCCATATGAGGACACACACCGACAGATAAGCCTGCCTGCCTACTCGTCCGTCGGTCCGACGGGAGACTCCATTATTATTATGTGTGTATCAGGGCGGAGTTTTTCCAGAAAATAGTTTTCCAAATATCAGGACAAGACTTTGGAAAAGATTCTCTGGTCCTGTTTCTCTGTTACTTTGGTATATTGTATCATGTTCCAAATATATAAAGAATACTGTTTAAACCAAATACACAAGGCTTTGATTAGGAAACCCAGAAATAGCCCCACTTTCCTGGCCATGGGTAATCATCATCATAATGATCATATAAATAATGATGGTGATGATGATGATAGTGAGAACATCAAGAAGAACAGGATCACGAAGAACAAGATAAACAAGAACACGGAGTGCAAGAAAGAACAAGAACAAAAAGAAGAACAAGAATTAGAATAAAATGAAGAGGAAAATCAAGAGCAAGATGAACGACCAGAACAAAAAGATCAAGAAGAACAAGAAGAAGAACTTCAAAGTGAACCACAGGAAGAACAAGAAGAACTTCAAGGTGAACCACAGGAAGAAAAAGACGAACTTCAAAGTGAACCACATGAAGAACAAGAAGAACTTCAAAGTGAACCACAGGAAGAACAAGAAGAACTTCAAAGTGAACCACAGGAAGAAAAAGACGAACTTCAAGGTGAACCACAGGAAGAACAAGAAGAACTTCAAAGTGAACCACAGGAAGAACAACAAGAAAAACTTCAAGGTGAACCACAGGAAGAACAAGAAGAACTTCAAAGTGAACCACAGGAAGAGCAAGAAGAACTTCAAGGTGAACCACAGGAAGAACCAGAAGAAGAACTTCAAAGTGAACCACAGGAAGAACAAGAAGAGCTTCAAGGTGAACCACAGGAAGAACAAGAAAAACTTCAAAGTGAACCACAGGAAGAACCAGAAGAAGAACTTCAAGGTGAACCACAGGAAGAACAACAAGAAGAACTTCAAGGTGAACCACAAGAAGAACAAGAAGAAGAACTTCAAGGTGAACCACATGAAGAACAAGAAGAACTTCAAGGTGAACCACAGGAAGAACAAGAAGAAGAACTTCAAGGTGAACCACAGGAAGAACAAGAAGAAGAACTTCAAAGTGAACCACAGGAAGAACAAGAAGAACTTCAAAGTGAACCACAGGAAGAACAACAAGAAGAACTTCAAAGTGAACCACAGGAAGAACAAGAAGAACTTCAAAGTGAACCACAGGAAGAACAAGAAGAACTTCAAAGTGAACCACAGGAAGAACAACAAGAAGAACTTCAAAGTGAACCACAGGAAGAACAACAAGAAGAACTTCAAAGTGAACCACAGGAAGAACAAGAAGAACTTCAAGGTGAACCACAGGAAGAACAAGAAGAACTTCAAGGTGAACCACAGGAAGAACAGGAAGAACTTCAAGGTGAACCACAGGAAGAACAAGAAGAACTTCAAGGTGAACTACAGGAAGAACAACAAGAAGAATAAGAAGAAGGAGAACAAAATAGAAAAGAAGAAGGTCAAGAAGAACAACATGAATGGTTGAATGAACATTTTTTTCATTGATGGAAGAAAAGGGAATAAGCACGTTCTGTTTGTTTTCATCCTGTCCGCATCAAAAGGAGATATATGACAAACACGCAATACAAAAAAAAACATAACATTACAAAGAGAACTAGGGGAAGAAATACAACGACAACATTATCCTTTCTCATGTTTCTCATAACCATTGTTTTCTCCTTCCACAACACTGGCCGTTCCTAGCTGACGGAAGAAAAACAAGAAGAAGAAGAACAAAGAATTAAAACAAGAACGAGAAGAAGAACGAACAGAATTAGAACAACAACAGGAACAACAACGACAACTTCATCCTTTTCCCACGACCATCTGGTTTCCTTCCACAAGTACTGGCCGTTCCTAGCTGACGGAGCGGAAAGAGAGACAGACAGATAGACGAACAGACAGACAGACATAGCTGGGGCTGAGAGTAGTAGTAGTAGTTTACCTGCATCAGAGAATCAATCAATATCCCATCGCCGCGTTACGGCGCCACACTGATAAGGTACAGGATAGGGAGGGGGTGGGGGGCAGGGGAAGTGTGGGCCATGAGGAGAGGAGGGGAGGGGGGGTTGTGTGTGTGATCGCTCTATATTTAGCCGGGTCGGGGTGGGGGTGGGAGCAGGGATGGAGGTGAGGGGGGGCAAATTAGTTGCAGACTCCGCGGTTGCTGTGTACTGCTGCTGCTTCAGTTATGCTGCTGTTTCTGCTGCTTCTGTTACTGTTGACGCTGTTAGTGCTGTGGAGCGATGGCCTAGAGGTAACGCGTCCGCATAGGAAGCGAGAGAATCTGAGCGCGCTGGTTCGAATCACGGCTTAGCCGCCGATATTTTCTCCCCCTCCACTAGACCTTGAGTGGTGGTCTGGACGCTAGTCTTTCGGATGAGACGACAAACCGAGGTCCCGTTTGCAGCATGCACTTAGCGCACGTAAAAGAACCCACGGCAACAAAAGGGTTGTTCCTGGCAAAATCCTGTGGAAAAATCCACTTCGACAGGAAAAACAAATAAAACTGCACGCAGGAAAAAATACCAAAAAATGGGTGGCGCTGTAGTATAGCGACGTGCTCTCCCTGGGGAAAGCAGCCCGAATATCACACAGAGAAATCTGTTGTGATAAAAAGAAATACAAATACAAATAGTGCCTCTTGTTATTGCTGCTATTTCTGCTGCTTCAGTGATGCTGCTGTTAGTGTTTGCTTCTGTTTCTGCTGCTGCTGGGACTGCTGTTACTGCTTGTTACTGCTGCAGCGTCATCGTCATCATCATAGACTATTTATTTTTAGATTAACGTTGTTTTGTATTGTCTTGGTCTGTCTCCGCCCCACTTCCTACCCCCACACTGACATGTATACACACAGTGTCACTCACTTCGTGTCACACACACACACACTCTCTCTCTCTCTCTCTCTCACTCTCACTCACTTCCTAACCCACACTGACATGTACACACACAGTGTCACTCACTTCGTGTCACACACGCACGCACGCACACACACACACACACACACACACACACACACACACACACACACACACACACACATTGCATGTGTGTTAGTTGACCGTTTCTTTTTTTGTTCATTATGTTCTTTTGTTGTGTTTGTTAGTCCTTAAGGATTTCATGACACTAGACTTAGTCGAGTCGAGTCGAGGCACAGAGAGAGAGAGAGAGAGAGAGAGAGAGCACACGTGCAGCACCATGTTGATGGATGCGCTGATGGATGGATGGATGCTATTTCTTTCTCTCTGTTTTTCTTTCCCCACTTTATCTATTCATTTACTCATTTACATATTTTTCTCTTCATTTATGAATCTGTTCAGAAGCGGTCGTTGTGGTTTTGACATAGCAAATAAACAAGGCTGTGGCGTGTTGCGGTAAGTGATAGTGACTGATAGTGCTGTTTTGCGCTGTAGTGAGCTATTTGATAACAGAATTAGGTGTCGGGGACTTTGAGAGATCAAGTGCGTATGTAGGAAAACGTACTGACTGAACCCACATCTATCTCTTCCACACTGGCCAGAGGTGTCGTGTTAGAAGCGAAGAGTGGATTGTGATCTGTCTCTCTGTCTGTCTCTGTTTATTTATTTATCTGTCTATTTATTCATTTAATTATGTAGATTGCTTGACCAGGACGGCTGGTGATTGGACTGATTATTGATTGATTGATATGTATATTTATATAGCGCCTATCCTCGGTCGGAGACCAAGCTCTAAACGCTTTACACACACAGAGTCATTTACACAACAGGCTGCCTACCTGGTAGAGCCGACTGACGGCTGCCATTGGGCGCTCATCATTCGTTTCCTGTGTCATTCACTCAGATTTCAGGCACGCACACCTACACACTGAGACAAACATGTAACATTTAACATTTTATGTGCAGGACCGTTTTGTTTATTTGCCCCGCCATGTAGGCAGCCATACTCCGTTTTCGAGGGTGTTCATGCTGGGTATGTTCTTGTTTCCATAACCCACCGAACGCTGATATGATTACAGGATCTTTAACTTGCGTGTTTGATCTTCAGCGTGCGTATACACACGAAGGGGGTTCAGCCACTGGCAGGTTCGCACATATGTTGACCTGGGAGATAGGAAAAATCTCCACCCTTTACCCACCAGGCGCCACCGAGATTCGAACCCGGGACCCTCAGATTGAAAATCCAACGCTTAAACCACTCGGTTACTTTTCGGGTTTCTTATTGATCGGGGATTTTGAGGTGGGTTGTTGGGTCGACATATTCGTAACATTTATCGGGACTGACTTGGTGGGTGGGAATGTAGGCGATGGTGGTGGTGAATAATAGTTTGCAATACCTATAGTTCTTAAGTTTTCGGGAAAACAGTTGGTTAGATGTTGGAGGGTGTGGGTGTGGAGATAATAAAATAAATATAATTATGATCTTTCATCCATTCGTCGTCCGCGGACAGTAAATGAATAAATTCATAATTATATAGAAATAATATGTAAATAATAAATGGATGAATAAATAAATAAAGTGGGGGAAAGAAAGACAGAAAGAAAGAAATATCGACCATCAGTGCATCCATCAATATGCTGACTGTGGGTCAGAACAGAATGGAACAGAATACTTGCGTCATGAAACCACAAGTTGTATAACATGGGACACAAAGTAATACACACAACGATATATGTGTAGTTCGCTGTGCATACTATCACGACAGCCTGTGGGTGAATGTTCGCTGACGAAGCATGCCTTCACACTGACCCGCACAACAGCCAAGACAGCCGGACAGCCGGACGGACGGATGGAGAGGGGCAGGGGAAGGGGGTGGAAGTCCTGTGCAGATCTCCACGGGAAACAGACGCCACGTGACGTCACGACCTCCATCTGGTCTTCTCAGCCTCGTCTTCACTTCTTCTTCTTTCCGTTACACGACCAACATCGACTTGCCGATGACTCTGTCGTGGTTCATGCATGCTGGGTATTTTCGTGTCTCCACAGCCCACTGAACACTGACATGGGTTACAGGATCTTTAACGTGCATATTTGATCTTCTGCGTACGTATACACACGAAGGGGGTTCAGGCACTAGCAGGTCTGCACATGGTGGTGTGTCCATCGAGATCGATGATGACCATCGTTGTCATCCAGCTGGGGGATGGGGGGAGGGTGGTGGTGGGGTGGGGGGGGGGGGGAGGATGCTCATGAATCTATCTGTGAATGCGCAGATGGCTGAATAGTCCAATCTGCGCACGAAATGTTCGCTGACAGTTGGGGCAGACAAAGACAGGTCTGCACATATGTTGACCTGGGAGATCGGAAAAATCACCCTTTACCCACCAGGCGCCGTTACCGTGATTCGAACCCCGGACTCAGATTGAAAGTCCAACGCTAAAACCACTCGGCTGTTGCGCCCGTCTTTGAATTCACCCTTTAACTGCTTCAACATGGTGAAATGAGATTACAGTGGCGTGAACCGTAAGTGCAATTTTTTAACGAGGTGGGGACTGGAGAAATGAGTGTGGGTGGGTGAGGTTCGTGGGAGGGATTGTGGACAGGGGATGAGGGGTGTGGGGAGGGGTGGAGAGGGGGCGGTTACAATGCAAACCTTTTCCTTTTCACTGATGTCATGAAACACGGAGAATAAACAAAAGGCTGGCATACGTGCATGCAGGAAAGGATATATTTACGAGCCCGTGTTCGTTATTAGGAAAGTGTTAGGTCTTTGGCTGCACGCAACACGATCGCTTCATGAAATGAGAGTATGTGAGGGGGTGGGAAGGGAGTGGGACAGCAGGGGTTACAAGCCGTAACAGTTGTGGAAGCCTGACAGTGTGAGATTGACTGGCGAACGTGACGAGGATAAACAGTGTTTGGCGTAGTGCAGTGCGTGACACAGCTGATCGTACTATACACTATAATTTGTGTCTCTTTTTCTGAGCCTCACTCTCTGTCTGTCTGTCGGTCTGTCTGTCTTCTTCGCGCCCCCCGGACCCCCCACCTGCCTCTGTCAGTCTGTCTGTCTGTCTGTCTGTCTCTCTCTCTCTCTCTCTCTGTCCTCTCTGTTGCTGTTGCCATCATCGTTAATGTCATCGTCTGTAATCCCGTCGTAGTCATCGGCAGGCAATCTGAGACGTTCGTTCCCACTTCCCTCCTTCCACCTTCTTCTCTGGACAGAAATCGATCCTGTTCCTGCACTGAATTATCTGCTTCAACGATTCTTCCATCTCCCCAAAATAAACCCCTACCCCTTAGACCCCTCCCCCACCCCCTGCCCCCAGTTCTTTCTCTCCAATACCCTTCCCACCTCCCCCCTCTCTTCCATCATGGCGACTGGGCCTGTTGGATGGCATTAGTGCAGATGGACTTTGTCGTGTCCGTTGGGTCCATCCGTCCTCATACTCACTCACAACCCCTCCACAGCCATGTTTCGCCAGTAGACCATAATGTCAAAGAATTGAGCAGGTCTGTGGCTTACCTCTCTGTAGTTAGGCAGTTGAAAACAATATCGCACTTTCCAGTTAGTTACCAGATTATACGGTTGACCTGTCCTTAAGGGTGTGTTGGGAAGTGAAGACCAACTGTCATATGTTTAGCGAGGCGTTCACACCGGTTAATTAAATGCCACTCAAACCCCGTTCTTTTTGTTTAGCTCGGCGGTTGCTTTTAGGGACATCGCGATCAATGGCCATTCGGAACTTTGCCGCAGTCAGCAAAACTTGTATGGTAATGGAGTCGGCTGTGGGCGTGTAGGAGGAGGTTCATTCGGGACTGTAAGATGAAGGGAATTGCCTCTCTTTTTATCGACAAGAGGTTGATCGACAATTTTCAGACCTAGACTTGTCAATCAAGAAAGAGTGTAGATTGGACCGACTGAAGTGGGCCAGAGAGTTGGAAAGGCTGGTTCAGTCGGAAGTGCTACCGTCTGTGGTGAAAGGTATCGTGCGATGAGTAGATGCAACCCGGAACAAGATTCGCCGTGCTGTGTTCTCCAGTTCCATTTTTCTCCCACTCCACCCTCCTAATCTGCCAACCCTCCGCCTGTCCACCCCACCACCATACAACCCCACCACTATACAACTCGCTTTCTGTTTTTTCTATGTACCGTTGTAGTAGTCTTCAGTTTAATGTCTTCCACTTTAAGTGATAATAGACAGGGGGGGGGGGGGGAAGAAAAAAAGGGCGTGGGGGCCGGGGCGTGGTGGTGGGAATACAATTGGGCAGAGGGTGAAGAATGGTGTGTGTGTATGTGTGTGTGTGCGTGTGCACGTGTGTGTGGTGGGGAAAGAAACAGGCATATAGAAGGAAACGGAAACATCAAACAACTATAACAACTATAACAAATGTCCTATTGGACTATGCAGCAAACCTTCTGCAATAGCAGATAACATCTTGAAATTGTCAAAAATACATTTACAAGAATTTTCCGAGAAGTTTGGTAAAAACGATTTCAGACTCTGACATCCAAAGAGTACGTGATTGCTAGAAATAGATTCTCCACATATGCATTTAACATCTTTGCTGAACTTTGTTATAAAAGCGTTGTGTCCGCACAGAGATCATGTTGTTGCTGATCAGTCAATGGGAAATATAGCATGCAAAAAACATTCATAACATGTCTTACCTTCATTTGCCCCGTATTTTTCTTATGATCTTTATTTCACAATATCTTCCTTTCACCAGCCTACCAATTTAATGGGCCATTGTTAATAAAAGAGAGACCGTTCCCCTCATCTCACAGTGCCAAATTAGCCTCCTCCCACTCAATCACAGCAAACTCCATTACCAGTTCTG
>NC_134894.1:48641263-48658763 GCF_041734735.1 Babylonia areolata | reverse complement strand
ATAGATTCATGAGCATCCTCCACCCCACCCCGCCACCACCCTCCCCCCATCCCCCAGCTGGATGACAACGATGGTCATCATCGATCTCGATGGACACACACCATGGAGAGAGTTAAAGCTACAGTTCAAATAGACGATTAAAAGCAAATATAACTTTTTTTAAAGGCTAACTGAAATTTCTTGTAATCAAAATGAACGCGCGCGCGCGCGCGCACGCACGCACGCACGCACGCACGCACGCACGCACACACATAAAAGACGCCTTGGTTAAGTACTTTTATGTATGTGTTCTCATCGTCTTGATCTGTTCATTACATTGTTCACTTTGCTGTAAAAACCCCTTGGGGCTAGTGCATCGTTAAAGTCATGTGAAATCTTCTATTGCTTTTAAACTTTTTTAATTCACATTTTTTGGTGAGAACACATGAAAACACATTCATCAAGCTTATGGACCAGTGGGGAAAAGAGCAAGTTTAAAGCAAGAGTTGTACAATAGAGTCATCAACCGGTATGGATTTGACTTCATTACACTCACATTTCACCGAAACATTCAAGCGGAATCACACACAATATCGACAATAATATTGTATTTGTATTGCTTTTTATCACAACAGATTTCTCTGCGTGAATTTCGGGCTGCTCTCCCCAGGGAGAGCGCGTCGCTACACTACAGCGCCACCCCTTTTTTTGTATTTTTTTCTTTTCGTATCGAAGTGGATTTTTCTACAGAATTTTGCCAGGAACAACCCTTTTGTTGCCGTTGGTTCTTTTACGTGTGCTAAATGCATGCTGCACACGGAACCTCGGTTTATCGTCTCATCCGAATGACTAGCGTCCAGACCAGCTCTCAAGGTCTAGTGGTGGGGGAGAAAATATCGGCGGCTGAGCCGTGATTCGAACCAGCGCGCTCAGATTCTCTCGCTTCCTAGACGGACACGTTACCTCTAGGCCATCAATCCATGGTTCCATCACTCCTATATGATGCATATGACAAAACAGTATTACTCTAAAGAACCCACGGCAACAAAAGGGTTGTTGCTGGCAAAGTTCTGTAGAAAAATCCACTTTGATAGGAAAAACAAATAAAACTGCACGCAGGAAAAAAAACACAAAGAAAGTGGGTGGCGCTGTAGGGTAGCGACGCGCTCTCCCTGGGGAGAGCAGCCCGAATTTCACACAGAGAAATTTGTTGTGATGAAAAGAAATACAAATGCAAATACAAAATACAAATACAAAAAATATCAAAATGCCTGGGGAGTAAACCTTCCGGAAGTCCGGAGTGGAGTCCCTAGGGTGGCTTGGTGGTGCAGCCCATCACCATTCCCACAGCTCCTGCAGTTCAGTCCAGTCGTGGTCATGACGCGTCGCCCTGCGTCCCTCCTGGCTACAACAGCTGGGCCGAGAGGGGTCGGGGCGGCGGGGAACGGGGGGTGGGAGGGGAGTCATGGTGCTCGGGCAACCCGTGGCTTCCATTCAACCTTTTATTATTTTTTTCCGCCCAGGATCCAGTAACTTCATTCTTATCTACAGAGTCACTGACATCTTCAAGGTTCGCGATGGACTTCCGTGATGGCAACGATAATAGAATAGAATATGTCTTTATTACCAAGTGTACCGGGGTCACAAGGAATATTGGGGGGATAGTACATAACAAGATACGAACATAAATCGAAAATCATACACAAACACAGATACAGTAGAAATAAGATACATACAAGTGCATATCAGTATAAAAACTTGTGCATACTCACGCATGCACGCACTGCACACACACACATGCACGCAAACACACACACATAGTTCCATTATGGGAATTAACGGGAGCAGCTTTTGATATTCTTCTTCTTCTTCTTCTGCGTTCGATGTTTTGGCTGCGTCAGACAGTCACCCCTGTCGCCACGATGTAACCCACGGTCTTCTCCAGGTCGTGGCGGTCTCCCCAAAGCTGCGCCTGTAGCTCTGTGCCCCCTGGCCAGGTTTGACGCCGTAGAGCTTCATGGGTTGGGCAGTGTTGGATGTTGATATTCAATATTGTGACATTAAAAGATGAAAATCCCAATATACCAGCTTCTCGAGTCAAATCACACTTGTCTGAAACATACCCCCACCACTTAAAAATATTTGCAGATGGTTCTGTTCGAGAAAATCAGTTTGCTGGTTCTGGATATGCAATTCCTGCTTTGAAAATTGAAAAAGTCATATCATATTGGAATGGGCTTCTCAAGTTTTACAGCTGAATTGATTGCCGTCCTTATGGCATTAACATATCTAATTGATCTGTCCCTAAACTTGATTAATGTTTTATTTTGTGTCCCTTCAAAATCAGTTCTGCAGTCTATCAAATCAGGTTGTACGAACATTAATTATAACATCATTTTTTAAATAAGATTTTTGATTCACTGTATTCAAATGAGAGGAACTAATATTGAAATGTGCTGGATTCCCTCGCACTGTGGGCTTTTCTCTAATGAACGTGCAGATCATCTTGCAAAGCTTGGAGCTAAAAACGCTATAAATGCAATTGAACTTCCTCATCGTTTATCATCATCTGAAATGTGTAATATTATTGAAAGAAATATGCAAAATTCCTTTATGTCTTTAGAAGTTAACACTTATGCCTTATTAAATGCTAAAAGAACTTGCAGGGCTGTTAAGAGCATGGCATTTAGGTTATTACTAAATGCCCCAAACACAAAATATTGTAAAAATATTGAATGCATTTGCAAGGGACGTTTAACGGTAGAGCATGTTTTAACCCGCTGTTTAGTAATGAAACCTTTCTTGCCTCCAGAAATTACGGAACACGTGTTACCAGTTTCAAATGTTATCATTTTTTGGAAAAAGTTATATATTTCAAACTGTTCTTTATTAAAGTTAGCTAGCTATGTGTTAAATAGTCTAGTTGGTTGTTTATTGTAGGTCCCCACATGAACCTCTTTTCAAATAATAATCTACAGAAGTAGTGCATACAATATTTGATTATTGATTTTTTGTTGTTGTTGTCCTAATCCCGCTTCCCCCGTCCCGCCTCTCACACACACCCTTCCAATATTATGTTTTTTCTTTCTCCAATCACTGACACCCACCCTCTCCATTTTAGATTTTGTACTCTATCTTTTCCACATTCTGTTCTCTCTGTCTGTCTCTCTCTCTTCTTTTCTTAGTCCCCTCACCCTTGCCCCCACCCCCACCCCCCTCCCCTCCACCTCAACCGCCCCCCTTTTCATTCGAATATGCAGAAATGTCGATTTCTAATTAATAATAACAATCATCATTATGATAGAAATGATAATAATCCAAATGATAAAATAATATCATTTATTTTCAGTCTAATATCATCATCT
This sequence comes from Babylonia areolata, assembly GCF_041734735.1. Classification (NCBI taxonomy): domain Eukaryota; kingdom Metazoa; phylum Mollusca; class Gastropoda; order Neogastropoda; family Buccinidae; genus Babylonia; species Babylonia areolata. Next base: position 48,655,419 of record NC_134894.1, on the reverse strand, counting down.
TAGATGAACAGACTATAAATAAATAAACGAACGAACACACACACACACGTTTGAACAGAAGCTGCATATTACATGTGGATGGGGCTGATGACTAGATATTCAGGTAGATGGTTGTTGGTTGCACAATAATCGTAGACTTTGTGATAATCCCATGATCATGGTTCGCGATGGACTTCCATGATTATGATGGCAACAATAATCGTAGACTTTGTGATAATGCTGTGGTGGCAAAAATAATCGTAGACTTTGTGATAATGTTGGGCATTAGAATGATGTTTCAAAACGCAGTGATTTTCAAATTTTGTGTGTGTTTGTGTGTGTGTGTGTGTGTGTGTGTGTGTGTGTCCCTGCGGCCAGGCGTGGAGGACCAGCACATGCAGTCCGTGCCGTGGGAAGCCTCCAGCGTGCAGGAGTTGGACCTGACGTCCACAGAGCTGTCGGAGGACACCCTGGAGAACGTGCTCCTCAGGATGCCTGGCTTCACCTTCCTCGGCCTGGGGTACTGCGAGTTCTTCTCCGATAAGGTGGGGCAGCTGTGTGTGTGTGTGTGTGTGTGTGTGTGTGTGTGTGTGTGTGTGTGTGTGTGCGTCGTGTGTGTCTGTGTCTGTGCGTCTTCTGTGTCTGTGTCTGTGTGTCTGTGCATATTCTCTGTGTGTGTGTGTCTGTGTCTGTGCGTCTTCTGTGTGTGTGTGTGTGTGTCTGTGTGCGTCTTCTGTGTGTGTGTGTGTCTGCGTCTGTGTGTCTGTGCGTCTTCTGTGTGTGTGTGTGTGTGTGTGTGAGAGAGAGAGTGTGTGTGTGTGTGTGTCTGTGTCTGTGTCTGTGTTTTAATAGGATTGTAATTAAAAAAAAAGTTCAACCACTTCCCTCTCCCTTTGTGTGTGTGTGTGTGTCTCCTGTGTGTGTGTGTGTGTGTGTGTGTGTGTGTGTGTGTGTGTGTGTGTGCGTCGTGTGTGTCTGTGTCTGTGTCTGTGCGTCTTCTGTGTCTATGTCTGTGTGTCTGTGCATCTTCTCTGTGTGTGTGTCTGTGTCTGTGCGTCTTCTGTGTGTGTGTGTCTGTGTGTGTCTGTGCGTCTTCTGTGTGTGTGTGTCTGTGTGTGTCTGTGTGCGTCTTCTGTGTGTGTGTGTGTCTGTGTCTGTGTGTCTGTGCGTCTTCTGTGTGTGTGTATGTGTGTGTGTGTGAGAGAGTGTGTGTGTGTGTCTGTGTGTGTGTCTGTGTCTGTGTCTGTGTTTTAATAGGATTGTAATAAAAAAAAAGTTCAACCACTTCCCTCTCCCTTTGTGTGTGTGTGTCTTCTGTGTGTGTGTGTGTGTGTTTGTCTGTGTGTGTGTGCGTCTTCTGTGTGTGTGTCTGTGTGTCTGTGCGTCTTCTGTGTGTGTGTGTGTGTCTGTGTCGGTGTGTCTGTGTTGGTGTGTCTGTGCGTCTTCTGTGTCTGTGTGTCCTAAAACTCTCACGGCCGAAAGAGTGGGGTGTAACTTGGGCAAGACACTCTCCACTATGATCAAGTCCTAGCCCAGACAGTCGGGACAGCAGTTGCTTTCTGTGCTGTCCTGATGGTCATAGTCGGACACGATTGACCGTCATACATTAACCCTGTCCCTGTTACTTCCGCCAGGTGCTGGAGAAGCTGATGGAGATGGGCAAGTTCCAGCGGCTGCAGGCCCTGGACATCAGCTACACGCACGCGCTGAGCGAGAACGCCATCTACAAGTTCCTGCAGCTGCACGGCTTCAACCTGAGGGGCCTCATGCTGGTGGGCAAACCCAAGCTGACGGAGAACTTCTGGCTCAACGTCATCCCCTACCTCAAAAACATCAGGTCGGTACTTCATCTTGCTCTTCTTCTTGTCCTTGTTCCTCTTCTTGTGTGTGTGTGTGTGTGTGTGTGTGTGTGTGTGTGTGTGTAGAATAGAATGGAATATTTTAATGTCATAAAACCTTTAAGGTTTATAAGACACAATTAAACATAGACATGAGCATATTAAGAAAAGAATCATTCATACACATATTTCGCCAGCCTTGTCAGTAATTGGCTCTCTCACTCTGTGTGTGTGTGTGTGTGTGTGTGTGTGTGTGTGTGTGTGTGTGTGTGTGTGTGTTGTGTTTGTGTGGGTGTGAATGCGTGCATGTGCCATGTAAGTAAGAGAGAGAGGAGGGAGAGAGAAGCAGACAGACAGATAGACAGAGAAAGAGAGGTGGGAGACAGAGAAAGAGAGGTAGGGACACACACAGACACACACACACACACACACACACACACACACACACACACACACACACACACACACACACACACACACACAAAGAGTCGTACAGAACCATTGGCCCCTGAATCTAGAATCGATACAACCATGATCAGTTTGAAACGGGTGTGTTTGATAATTACCAGGACATATTGATTCAGGGAACATCTCTCTTTCCTTCTTTGTCTCTACCTTTTATTTTCTCATTTCTGTTTTTATCTCTTTCTCTGTCTATGTATGTGTTTGTCTTTTTGTCTCCCTCCCTCTGTCTCTGTCTGTCTGTCTGTCTGTCTTACTCTCCCTCTGTCTCTGTCTGTTTGTCTGTCTGTCTACCTGCCTCTCTCTCTCTGTCTCTGTCTCTGTGTTTCCTTTTCTCTCTCTCTTTTTCTGTGTGTCTGTCCCTCCCTGTCTCTGTCTGTCTGCCTGTCTGTCTGTCTCTGTCTGTCTGTGTGTCTGTCTCTCTTTCTCTGCCTGTCTGTCTGTCTGTCTGTCTCTCTATGTCTGTGTCTCGTTTAAGCCATTGAAAACACAATAAACAGAACAACTGCCTGCATGCCTCCGCAACAGAATGGACTGTGGTTCGATTCCTAGCTCCAGCAAAGAGCATGTAAATATGAAATTGTTTCACACAGCCCCACCCCTCCCCGCATGCCCACCACCTCTGCTATGCGAAGAGCATTGACCGAGTGAAAGTAATGCGTATCCTGTCTTAGAATCCGAAAGAATGGTGGATCTTTAATTCTTGGAGGGTGGGACCGTAATTATTCAATTTACCCCTTGTTCCGTTGAACTGTATTATTTAACAAACTGCACACTGCGTCCTCTGTGCGTCTGTGTGTCTTTCTTACTCTCTGTCGCTGTCTCTGACTTTGTCTGTCTCTCTGTCTTCTGTGTGTGTGTGTGTGTGTGTTTGTGTGTGTGTGTGTGTGTGTGTGTGTGTGTGTGTGTGTTTGTGTGTGTGTGTGTGTGTGTGTGTGTTTGTGTGTGTGTGTGTGTGTGTGTAAGCACTGGAGCCTGCCGCACACACCACACGCCGTCGGCAGTGTTTATTTTACAAATATTATCGCCAGTCTCGACAAGTGTTTACATGCACGAAAAAAAAAATCCACGTGCTTTGCAGGCACGGCTGAAGCAGATGGTAGCGCCTCGTGGATAGGAAAATTGATCTTTTCACACAAAACATGTTACTGTCTGGATATGATCCTAGCACATTTACAGTGTGGTTTTGACACGTGAATATACGACTAGCACATTCACTCTGTGGGTGTAACACAGTGAGTATAGTTCGAATCAGTACATTTGCTCTGTTGTTATGACACAGTAGGCATGAAACTGACACATTTTCTCTGTGGGTATAACGTAGTGGGTATGGATATAACACATTTCACTGTTGGTATGACACGGTGGGTGAGTATGAAGCTAACGCATTGTGGTTCTGATACAGTTGGTATGAACCTAACACGTTCACTCTGTGGATACAACACAGTGAGTATGAATATGTGACATTTACGCGACAGGTATAACACAGCGAATATGAACCTGACACATTTACTCAGTGAGTATGATTCGAACACTTACCATGTGGGTATGGGTCTGATAAATTTCGTTCTGTGGGTAAAACACTCATCCTCAGACAGAAAAGATCTGAGCACATCACTCCTCTTTTGCAACATCTCCACTGTTTCCCTGTCTCACTAAGAATAAAGTACAAGATCAGCACTCTATGTTATAAATGTATTCACAAATCTGCCCTTTCCTATCTCTGTGGCTGCCTTCACCTCTACACTCCATCTCGCTCACTACGATCGGTTTCGGATCCACTTTGTTTACGCATACCCAGATTCAAACACTCGACTGTTAGCCGCCGTTCTTTCTCTGTCTCTGGACCTTGTATTTGGAATGAACTTCCTCTTTCGCTTCGTCAAGTCTCCACACTCAGCTCTTTCAAGTCTGGCCTTAAAACCCACCTCTTCCTAAAATAGCCTCCCTTCCCTGCCTCTTCCTTGTCTTCAGTTTTTCCAGTTTTAGAGTTATGCGTGCGTGTGAATCACTGGTGCGAAAGCGCTTTGATTTGTCTCTGCACAAGATTCAGCGCTATATAAATACCATTATTATTATTATTAAAACATAGCGGGTATGAACTTGACACACTTACTCTGTGGTATGACACTGTGGGCATGAACGTGACACATTGACTCAATAGTATATTAAAGCGGGTATGAACATAGCACATTTCATTCTGTGGAAATAAGACAGCAGGTATGAACCTTGCACCTATACTCTATAGATACAAGACAATGAGTATCAACCGAGCACACTTCACTGTGTAGATAGTTAACCAGTGGTTATGAACTTGACTCATTCACTCTGTAGGTATTTACCCATTGGTCATGAACCTGAACACATTTACTATGTAGGTAAACCCAGCAGGCATGAACGTAACACATTCCACTGTGTGGGTATGAACCTAACACATTTACTTCACCAGGCTTGAAGGAAATCGATGCTTTTTAACTTGATTAATGTTTTACGTGGGCTGAAGTTGGTCTTTTTATGCTACGATCAATATTCTACCTTGATTTAAATTTTACATGGTTTAAACGAGACAAAGGAAATTTGGGTTTTGTTTTTTTTACGTTGTTTCAATTGACCTTTTAACCTTCGGTGTACCTCGTGGGTGAAAAAATACCCACATTCTCATTGAAATGTTCATAATAATAATAATGGATACTTATACAGCACACTATCCAGAAATCTGCTCTAGGTGCTTTACAAAAACGCTTTGTTAACATAAAACATTACATCTATGTTACATACACACACCAAAATGTGACTACACACACACACACACACACACACACACACACACACACACACACACACACACACTGCATACATACATTTTAACATACATGTGTATCTAACAGCTACCCTAACACATACGCACACATAGGCAGGCACAAGCTTACATACGCACACACAATACACATTCATATACATGCATGTAGTTATGTACACATACACATGTATATACACATAGTCAAGCACAGCTAACACACATAGTCAAGCACAGCTAACGCAAAGGAAATGGACCTGCCACAATTGAACTGACTGCTGAGGGAAAAGGTGAGTTTTGAGACGAGATTTAAAAGATGCCAGGGAATCAGAATGACGGAGGTTATCAGGGAGCTTGTTCCACGTCTTTGGCGATTGAAAAGAAAACGATCTGTGTCCATAGGTCTTACTTCTGACGTGAGGTATCCTGAGAAGTCGAGTATCAGAGGAAGAACGGAGCTGGCGAGACGGGGTATAGATATGGAGGAGTTCAGAAAGATACTTGGGGCCAGATCCCTTGACTGCAGAAAAGGTCAGAGTGGATAGCTTATAGTCTATTCGATCAGAAACAGGCAACCAGTGGAGAGACTGAAGGAGCGAAGAAACATGGTCAACTTTAGAAGCTCTGCAAATGAGTCTGGCAGCGTTATTCTGAATTCGTTGGAGTCTGTCTAACAGATATTTGGGAAGGCCGGCCAAAAGAGAGTTGTAGTAATCCAATCTTGAGAGGACCAGAGAGCATACAAGTGTCTTGGTTGCATCGGTTGAGAGATAGTGGCGGATAGAGCATAACTCAGTCTGTTTTACTGCAACTAGTCAATTGAAAATCGATGACTTTGTCAGTGTGTAATTTTTGCATATCCCTACCAAAAATGTTCTTGTTTTGTTAGTCAGTAAACAAAGGAGTAAATAAACAATGAAATCGTTGTTTAACGTTATTTTCTGTTCTCTTCAACTGGTGTTAAAACTGATGGATGCACAGTCCTGAAATGGTCCATTTTAGGTTGGCCTGGTTGTAACATGATTTGATTATATTTGATTTGAACTAAGAGGGTGTAACCCTAATACACTCCACTGTGTGTCAGAAGCTCCACTGAATGGAGGAAGGAGTCTTTACCAAGATCACAGCAACAGCACACTATGGATAAGTGCAAGATAACGGAAAAAACACTGGTGTGTCTAAAAACCTGACTCCACAACGTGTACGGGGTTGTGAGGGTGTCTTCCTGACTGCAGACAGACGGATGGAAAGCAAGACAATAGAGTACAACAACCCTGTATCATGCTAGACACCAGACTGTAGCCTATGTGTTCAACACAACAGAGTGCTTTAAGTGGTGGGTGAAAACGACAAAGTATCACTGAACTTTGATAATATGGTAATAAGTTTTCGACTTCTGATCCAGTGTTCTCCAGCGATGATGGTGATAGTTCGAGGCCCCGTTTCGGCCTGGTGTTGTGTCCTTGACTAAAGTGATAAGAAACTCTAGGGAGAGCTGGACAGTACAAGGTCTTCAGAGAAGAAGTCCCCTCTGTCAAGCGTTTCGGCCCTTAACTCCTTACACTCTAAGGGGGCTGGGCCGCACCCAGGTCATGACCCCTGGATGCCCTTGTATTGCCGCATTCCCCCCCCCCCCCACCCCCCACCCCCACCCCCGGTCCCACCCTGGTTCTCAGCAGGTTCAAACCCGCGCCACCAGGGTGGTCGCCACTTCAGGACTGGGTCACCTTTTCTGGCAGACGTTTTAACCACTGAGCTATCGTACACCTAGTTTGAGTAGGGAAATTTAATCCTTATGACGTTTACTTCCATTCCTCCTCGACCAGATCCAGCTGGAACTCTTTTCTGCTGCTTCTGCCATTGCCTTGAGAGCCCATGTCCTCTCTCTGCCAGATGTTGACAGCTGTTTCATGAGGCTGTTGGCAGATGCGCCCACAAACCCTCTTGCACCAATCTGTATGGCGAGGACTTTGGCATGGAAGCCAGGTTCTCTCAGGCTGCTGTCTAGACTAGCATACTTCTCGGTCTTGTAGATGTGAGCTTTCTCCATTCTGCTTTCGTATGGCACAGTGAGCTCAATGAGAATCAATCAAGCACTTTACTCCGATTTTCCTCACTCCTTCCAGGTGTGAACGGAAACCTGTGGATTGGATAGGAGAGGACTGGGACTGGACAGAGAGACTTTTGGATACTTTACTTTTATTGGCCATGAGGTTCTTGTGACCTGGGTGAATGCGCCAGCATACTTGCTTTTGTGCAGCAAAATGTTATAATAAAGAAATTTGATTAAAGGAGAAGAAAGAAATGCTGAAACACACACGCACGCACGCACGCACACACACACACACACACACACACACACACACACACACACACACACAAGAAAGATGTTTCCTTGAGAGAAAGATGACAGCAAAATGGTGACTGGCCACCTTACTGTACTGTACTCAGGACAGAAAGAGAGAGAGAGAGAGGAGGGGGCGGGGGGCGGGGGGGGGACGAGACACGGACACGATGTTTTATTCAGTTTAGGCCATGATCCCTCAAGAAGTGGTGTTGTAAATAAGCTTTTGAGAGGCCGTCCACAAAATCTTCTTCAGCGAATTCAAAAACTTCAAAACAAAGCTGCCCGTCTGACTCTCAGAGTCCCACGTACTCCCCACCTCTGCACTCAACATTGGCTCCCCATTGAAGAAAGAATCAAATACAAAGTTGCGTGTCTCTGTTATTCTGCTTTCCGCTCCGCAGGACCTATATATCTTTCTGACCTTATCAGTGTTTTACACTCACTCAAGAAATCTCCGCTCTTCCTCTGACTGTTGTCTTTTGAAACTTCTGTTCCTCGTGTCAATGCAAAAACCTTTGGTGAACGTTCTTTCTTCTTTGCTGCTCCTCACATCTGAAACAAGCTTCCTAATCATATCCGTGCATCTGATTCTATCTCTGTTTTTCGCTCATCACTAAAAACTCATCTTTTTAGTACATATCAATAAGCACTCTCAGCTTCCTTGTTCTCCAACACCGCCCATGTCCGCTCACTTTGGATGTATGATGAGTGGGAAAGAGGGGCGTGGGGGGTGGGGTGAGAAAGAATGGTCATGAATGATTTGTAATTGTAATATTTTTCTTTCATGAACAGCGTCCTCAGCTCATAGAGAGAACGTGCGCTGTATAAATGTACATTATTATTATCATTGTCATAAAATAAACAACGCCAGCTTTTGCCGTTCATAAGCATGCATACAGTCACTCAGCAACATGTTGTACTTATAATTTTGAAAGTTTTTCATTAGTTGATTGTTTAATAACGGGCTTCTTAGTAGGAGAGAGAGAGAGAGAGAGAGAGAGAGAGAGAGAGAGAGCAACCAGTACACCAGTTAATAAATCTGTCAGTCTGACGCTATCAGTATTGGCACAGGAAAATCATTATTAGACCCGGCGTTTCATATCTAGTATTTACACAGTAAACGAACCGTGGCAAAGTGTCTTTTGAAGGTATGGGTGGAACAGGGTTTTGCTTCGCCAAAGCAAAACTAATGACGGAGAGCTTATCGACTGTGACTATCTCCACTGGATCCCTCCCCTCCCCTCTCACCTCTCTCTCATTCTCTCTCTTTCAGTATATATATATATATATATATATATATATATATATATATATATATATATATATCATTCTCTCTCTTTCAGTCTCTCTCTCTCTCTCTCTCTCTCTCTCTCTCTCATTCTCTCTCTTTCAATATCTCCCTCTCTCTCATTTTCTCTCTCTCACTCTCTCTTTCTTTCTCTCTCTCCCACTCTTCTTCTGTGTGTGTGTGTGTCTGTCTGTCTGTCTGTCTATCTCTCTCTCTCTCTGTGCGTCTCTGTCTCTGCCCCCCTCCCAATCTCTCTCTGTCGCTCTCCTTCTGTCTCTCTCGGTCTCTCATTCTCCTTCTCCTTCTCATTATCTCTCTCTCTCTCTCTCTCTCTCTCTCTCTCACACACACACACACACACACACACACACACACACACACACACACACACACACACACACACACACACACACACCCTCTCTGTCCCTCTTTCGCCCCTTGTTGATCTATCCCCCTTCCAAAGGGCTGTTGCTTTGTTAATTAACCATCTCTCTCTCTCTCTCTCTCTCTCTCTCTCTCTCTCTCTCTTTCTATCCCCTCTCTCTCCTCCCCTCCTCTCTCTCTCCCTCTCTCCCTCCACCACCGAAACCCATAACGTGTTTATGGCTGATCGCCTGTGGGTGTGTGAAAAGTCCGTCATGGGTTTTATCAGTTCGGAGTTCCCTCCATACAGACCCGTGGCCTCTGGCTCTCCCCCCTCCCCCCGGTCCCTCACCCCTCCACCTTCCCCAGTTCCGCTTCAGCACGTCTGCTGTTTGTATATTCCTCTGTTGGGCGTGGACTTTGTCTGGGGCGGCCACGTGTGATGTACATGGCACCTGTGTGAGTGTATATGGGCAGCAGCTGAAAATAATAATGATGACGGTGATGGTGATGACGTGGTTGTGTCGGCGTTGGGAAGGGTACGTGTGTGTGTGTGTGTGTGTGTGTGCGTATGTGTGTGTGTGTGTGTGTGTTTGACGGTGTGTGTGTGTGTGTGTGTGTGTGTGACGGTGTGTGTGTGTGTGACGGCCGGTGTGTGTGTGTGTGTGTGTGTGTGTGTGCCACAGTGTGCGTGCGTGTGTGTGTGTGTGTGTGTGTGCGTGCGTGCGTGTGTGTGTGTGTCTGTCAAGTGTCTGTGTGTGTGTGTGTGTGTGTGTGTGTGTGTGTGTGTGTGTTTCACAATCAAGTTTGATAACGTATTACAGCACAAAAACTGTAATATTCTATACACAGAAATGTAGTCAGCATTGACAACAAATCAACCGTAAGTACGTATGAAAGGATGTTAAACGCATACTTTCGTGTGTGGGGGGGTGGGGTGGGGTGGGTGTGGATATATGTGGGTGTGTTTGTCTGTGTGTCTGTGAGAGAGAGAGAGAGAGAGGGTGAGGGAGAGAGAGGGAGGGAGAGAGAGGGGGGGGGGTTGAGGGACAGAGAGAGAGAGATGGGGGGGCGGTGTGTTCAGTTTCACTGTATCTGAAGAGGCAGTAGAGAGAAACGAAGAAAGAGAAAGAGAGAGATTCGGAGAGAGCCAGAGGCAGAGACAGAGACTGACAGACAATCAGATAGAGATCAAAGGTGAACTTCCCAACCGGTACCTGCTAGTTTCTTCGCCAGCGCAAGCATCTGCTCATCAAACGATCGTTAAAAGGGGAAAAAAAGAAGAAGAAAAATCTACAGGGCAGGCACAGGTGTAATTTGTAAAGACAAACAAGTAAGGTGAGTTCGTAAACAAATTATACCGCATGATGGGTTGTGCCAAAGTCAACCAAATCTGTCTGTCTATCTGTCTCTGTGTCTCTGTCTGCATATGTCTACGTCTATGTCTGTCTGTCTGTTTGTCTCTATATATCTCTGTCTTTCTCTCTCCCCCCTTTCTCTCTCTCTCTCTCTCTCACACACACGCACACACACACACACACACACACACACACACACACACACACACACACACACACACAGGTCGCACCTATCATTGATAGAGAGAAGGTTTAAGTTAGTGAAAGTTGTATGACTTTGAAAAGATGTGGAGATATGAGAGAGAAAAAAAAGGCAACGTAGAATCATATACAGTTGCATGACAGTCAAAAGATTTGTGAATCCAACCCATTGAATTATCCTCACCTGGACACACTCAAAACAACACGCACACGTGTGCGCGCGCGCGCTCGCTCACACACACACACACACACACACACACACACACACACATCCTCACTCACACACTCACACGCACACACACACACACACACACACACACACACACACACACACACACACACACACAGCTGTACGCATGCACAAACTGTCCTACAAATAGAAATAATACAAGAAGAATGAAAGCAATAGATTACTCAATATTGTCGACATTGTTGATGACGTCAGAGGGGTGTGGCGCTTTAGCGATCGGCTCAATCTTTTGTAACCTGACAATTAAGCATATAATTTTTGACTGTAGCTTGATGAAGCCTTATGTACACGAAAGAGTGTCTTCACAAGTGACTGAGAACGTTGATGTTTTTGACTTTTTGGATTCATTATCAGTTGTTTCGCTTGTCAGTTTAACGACTTCTCTTTTACGAAGTCCTTTAAGTAATTTCCTGTAATTGTATTTAGATTTTTTTTTCAGATTTCACCCTCATTTCACCCTCATTTGCCCAGTTTCCCACAACCCACCATTCGTTCACATCTCCCACCCCTTCCAACCGATAATACTCAAATGTATTCATAAATACTTTAACAAAATGTCTTCAATCACCGATATGTGCGTGTGACGGGACATTAAACAAAAATTCCTCCTCCTCAATCTTTTGTATGTTGCTAAATGTGAATTTTTTTTTTCCCTCCAAATACATACCTTAACCAAACAGCTGGAATGACCATTGTATCTGGTGAGGACACTGTCCAGTGTGTATTACATTCTGTATAGGTTATTACATGAAATCGATAACATTTTCTTGTACCCAAATGGGTTTCCTGAAATAAACGTGTCTTTTCTTGTCTCGGCAGATTAGCGGATGGTCAAATATTTTGTGACAAACTATGTGTTATATTTAGTATCAGTGTCAGTATTAGTAGCTCAAGGAGGTGTCACTGCGTTCGGTCAAATCCATATACGCTACATCACATCCGCCAAGCAGATGCCTGACCAGCAGCGTAACCCAACGCGCTTTGTCAGGCCTTGAGCAAAATAAATAAATAAATAAAATAAATCAAAAATTATAAGTCAAGGCGAGAGAGAATGAGAGAAACGACAAGTCTAGATGTTGCGTTGGTGGACAGAATTTTCCGAATGGAACTGATGCGTCGCAATTGACAGTAGCAGGATTGACATGTCTGACTGAAATTTATTTGCATGGACAGTGTGTTGTCAAGGACAACGCCGAGGTTCCTGACTGAGCTGGAAAGAGGGATGGATGTACTGCCAAGTTTGATTTTGTCAGCTGTGATGGAAGAGAGTTTTTTTTTTGTTTTGTTTTTTCAAACATTTTTATTCAATTTTTACATTGTTAAACACACACACTGAGAAACAAAAAATAGTACTACTACCAGTACTACTACTAATAATAATAGTAATAATAACACATCCACAAGAACATGCTGGCAAAGATCAATGAATCAAGATCAAATATAAGGTCGCCGGGCGCAGTCTAAGGAGTCTGATAAATTGTAGGTTGTCAACCTCCCAATAAATGACACATATGTGGCCATACTTTAAATTGCATAGTAAGATACAAAATATAGTAATAACAATATCAGAACTGTATGACACAATATATATTCTTATTTCAATTTGTATTAAAAAACAAGGATTTATATGAAGACCATTTGCTGATAAAATCATTATAAAGAAAGTTTTTCCTAGCTATATATTCTTCAACTGTATATCTGTATTCCAATTTTTTTTATGAAACCCTGCAGAACAGGTTCAGTGCTGTTGATCTTGCGTTGGTGCAAGTATTGTTTAGCCAGCAACAAAATGAAATAAAAAGTGGGATCAGTGGGATCAGTTAATTGCAAATTTTGAGCATTTGGGCATCTTTCGTTAACCAGATCCATTAATTCTTGCCAGAAACGTTGGATGGTTGTACACTGCCAAAACATGTGTCTAATACTATCTTTCATTGTGTTGCAAAAACTACACAGGTCATTGTTAAGTACACCCATCTCTTTAAGTATAACATTTGTCCCAAGGCATCTGTGCACAATTCTGATCTGAAACCATTTCAGTTTAACATCTGGAATCTTACAAATGTACAAAAAACATTTTCTCCAGTCATGAACAATGTTGAGTTTTTCATCCCATTTTGAACAACACTGTGGATGAACACCATTGTCTATAAGTATGTCATAATAAAGCTTGGAACCTTTACATATGGACATCAATTTCTTGAAAATTATAGACATATTTAAGCATTGATCATTATCTATGGTTATGTTCTTCTTTTGAATGTACTCTTTTACTGCCGATATGTAACCAGCAAAAGTAAGAAAATTGATGTCGACATTATATTTTCGTTTGAATTCTTCGTAAGAAATAAAATGTCCATTTTCAAGCAAGAAATGTGCAATACAGTATATACCTTTATCTATCCATGTTTTTCCCCGAATAAATGTTTTCCCTATTTGTATTCTTCGATTATAAAGTACTGGTTCTGCCAGAAGCTCAGCAGAGGTATTGCAATCTATTTTATAGAAAAATTCTTTGTATGCATTAAATACATCTGTCCAAAAAATATTTGTTTGAGCGAAAGATAATGTTATTTCTGGCCCGTATTTATGGATATCATTCAGCACAGGAAAATTAGCCATTGCAATGTTTTTCCATTTATGATGCGTTTTACCCACTTTCCGTATCCAAGTCAATTTTAGAGAGGATGCATAGGTTTTTAATTCCGGCAATCCCAGACCACCATTTCTGATACTTTTATGCGCAGTTTTTCTATTTATCTTATCATTCTTTTTGTTCCATACAAAACTATAACAGTGATTTTGTAAAATGCGAAAAAAAATTGTCAGGTGGGTTAGGCAGTAAAATCCACAAATGAGTCAGTTTAGACAAAATTAATTATTTTAGAACAGCTATTCGTCCAAGGGGTGTTATTTGCCTTCTTATCCATACTCTAAATAATTGTATAACATCTGCTAATTTTTCAGAGTAGTTCATATTTGCACAGTTTTGTAAATCATTTGTAAACCAGATTCCTAGAATTCTAAATTTTGGTGGATTCCATTCTATCCCTAGATGCTCCATATACCGAATATTAGAATTTTTATTACTTCCCAGCCAAATTGCACTTGTTTTTCCAAAATTCATATGTAGGCCTGATTTACGCCCAAACGTGTCCACTATATGCATGCATGTCTCAAATGATTTTTTGTCACCTGCTAAAAGAAATTCAGTATCATCTGCGTATTGAGAAAGTTTGTGTTCCATATTGTTGATCGTTATACCACGTACAT
>NC_134894.1:48621263-48633763 GCF_041734735.1 Babylonia areolata | reverse complement strand
AAGAAGAACGAAAGAACGAACAGTTTGAAAGTTTCTGTGAAGCGTCTCTTTATGATGGGGAACGGAGGGTCTTATGGGAATGAGCACAGGGGCAGTTACGCTTCAGAACAAAGGGTTACGGGAAAGAAAGAGTATTACGGGAAACGTGATGTATCTGACAGGTGCTCAAAGTGCTGCTCCCTGCAGTGGTTGAGAGCGGGTGGGTGGGTCGGTGGAGAAAGGAGTTCAGTCTTTCTTTGTCTCCTTTCCTCTTCAGAGCTTTCATCTCTCCACTCTTTCTTTCTGCAAAGCCCTGTTGGTGCAGAAAGAGGGGGAGGGGAGGGAGGGGGCGGGGTGGGGGTGCGGGAGCGAGCGTCTGGCTCGATTCAAACTGCTATAAATTCGATGGCTCAGGAACACCGAACATAATAACATGTTGTACCGCTATCCGAACTATCGCCAGATTCTGTGTGTGTGTGTGTGTGTGTGTGTGTGTGTGTGTGTGTCACTGTTTCTCTCTCTCTCACTCCAACGCGTGCTCATGTATGTGTATGTGCGTGCGCGAGCTCTATGTGTGTGTGTGTGTGTGTGTAGTTTCACCTTTATTTCACCTTTACTGACAAGAGAAAGGAATCATCACAGGGAAGTGGGGGCAACACACACACACACACACACACACACACACACACACACACACACACACACACACACACACACACACACACACACACACACACACACACAGAAGCTGGCAGGTAGTGTCAGCAATCATTTTCACAGTGGTGGTTAGGTGGTTTGTTTGCCTTGGGTTTTTTTTGTTTTGTTTTCTTTGTTGTTGTTGGTTTTTTTCGTTGTCATTGTTCTTCTTCTCACCCTCTCCTGATCGACTTGACAAACGAAGCCTGTCTGCACTCCACAACTACACAGTCGATGCTTCTTTTACATAATTCAGAATACTTTATTTTATATGATAAGAGAAATACGTGTGGTGTGATTGTTGTATAAACAGTGTACGAGAATCACATCATCCAGTATGAATACATAAAAATTAAAAAAAATTAAGACTTCAAATGCTTAAACACTGAGTTGGTGTAAACCACAATCATACATATTCAGACGCAATGATTATAGTAAGAGAAGAGGCATAAAATATGGACACTTGATTGATACTAAGGTATTCAACAGCATTTAATTTGATATATTGTGTAAAACGCGCTCGCGCTCAGGCACACACACACACACTCTCTCTCTCTCTCTCTCTCTCTCTCTCTCTCTCTCTCTCTCTCTCACGCACACACACACACTGACACACACATACAGACACACAGACACTCTCTCTCTCTCTATCTCTCTCTCTCTCACACACACACACACACACACACACACACACACACACACACACACACACACACACACACTTACGAAGTTTTGTTAGGTTTTTTTAATATTCCAAATATACAGACATGAGCCACTGTTTTTATTGGCCAGCTGATTTTACGATTAGTTAGTTCGATTCCGTTACGCTTTTTCCATCCCCCAAATACTATTGCCCTTTCTAAATGTATCCTTTCTGTCATTAATTTAAACAGTTCGAGCGCGGTCTTATACACGTAATCATAGCACGCACATTACCCCCGTCTAAAACCACTGAAGTCGATAGTCGTAAAGATAAATGGCCAACTAACACACACACACACACACACACACACACACACACACACACACACACACACACACACACACACACACACGTGCTGACATTAGACAAATTTCTTCTCGCTCCAATCTGGCTGAGCCTAATTGGATCGGATCGGTTGCTTCATCAATTGAAGACGAGAAACGATAATAATGTCAGAACGTGCGTGGGTGTGTCAAACGGCCTATACTTATGGAGTTCTAAATGTCGTATGGTCCTAGTTTCTGTCAGTATTGTGTTTTTCGTGTGTCTAGTTTTTGTAGACATAAAGCTTATCTCTATGTCGAACAGTGGGTGTGTCACAGAGGCTGTCGTATGATCACCGTTTGTGTCAATCTGGTGGGTTTTTGTGTGTCTAGTTTTGTTTATTTTTTTGCTTGTTGTTGTTGTTGTTGTTGTTTTCCTCGCTTTCACAGCTCTCCACCCAGAAAGAGAGAAGAAAAACCTAGTTAAGCCTTTGCTCTGACCCAAGTACAGTTGATTTGATTAAGCAACCGATTGTCTAACTTCTCCAAGAAACGGGCGCCATTGGCATTATGTTTGTCCTTATATGTTTGTCTGTCTGTTTGTCTGTATGTATGTATGTCTCTGTCTCTCTCTTCTCTCTGTCTCTGTCTGTCTGTCTGTCTGTCTGTCTCTTTCTCTCACCTCTCTCTCTCTCTCTCTGTCCCTCACCCTCTCTCTTTCCGTCTGTCTCTCCCTCTCCCCTCTCTCTCTCCTCACCCCTCTCTATCCCTCTCTCTCTGTGTCTCTCTCCCCCTCTCTCTCTCTGTCTCTCTTTCTGTCTGTCTCTCTCTGTCTCTGTCTCTCTTCCTCTCTCTGTCTCTTTGTCTTTAGGTCTCTCCACCTCTCTACCATCTTTCTCGCCCTTCTCTCTTCATCACCTTGTAGTGTCTGTGTGTGTCTGTGTTACCCCGTTGCACAGTATTGGCCTTGTCTTGTATTATCTGTCTTTTCTCCTCTCTCCTTCTCTCTGTCTCTTTCTCTCTTTGTCTCTGTATGTCTCTCTGTCTGTCTGTCTCTCTCCCTGTCTCTCTCTCTCGTTCCTCTTACTCTTGCTCCCCTGTTTTTCTCTCTTACATTTTTTTTCTCTCCCCCTCTCTTTTTCTTCATCACGCTCTCTCTGTCTTTTTCACTCTCTATCTCTTTCTTCCTCCCCCCCCCCGCCCCCCCAATACGCTGTTTGTTCAGTGATGCATACTTTCTCTCTGCGTGTTTTTCCCTTCCTCTTCTCTTTTCCTTTTTCGTCACCTCTCTCACTCATTGCCTGTCTCTCCTCGTTTATATCGAAGTACCCATTCCACGCTTCTTGGTTGTTATCCTCCCCCTCATTGCATTATCTCTACAGCTCTGCTCCCTGTTCCTCGTTAGTACATCATTATCTTGCCGCATTGTTTGGCAGTTAGCTCGTCGCTGGCAGGTTTATCTCATCTTCATCTTGTTCGCACCCCCCACTCCCAACCCTACACCCACCCCACCCCACTCGAGTTGTTCATAGTGTCGATAGAATTAACTTTGTGTTCTCAAGTCTCACTGTTAGCTCGCACGCTGGTTCTATTTTCTTCTATTCTCGCACGGCCACCTTTTGGTTTTTGGAGGAGCGCCGGCAGAAAATTCGCTACGTAACGCCGGAAAATCCGATTTACGTGTGTGGCGGTTTCGGGTAATCAGTTCAAATCAGTGCGGCCGCGAACCGGAGTTTTTCAGTTCCACGCGCACGCACGCGCGCATGCATGCATCTACCCATGTCTCAGCTCTTTAGAGTGTGTGAAGAGTCGGAGTCGGGGGCATCCAAACAAATGATGGCATGTTGGCATCGATCCAAAACTCGTGGCGTGCACTGGTGTGAAAATACTGGCCTATTATGAAAACAGGTACTGGTAAACACAGTCAAACAAAAAGAGAGGGGTACAATCTATTTGGCTTTTCTTACGCTGTTTTCATGGAACAAACTGATTTTAAGAACTGTCGGCTGGGCAGTAAACAGATTTGATTTTGATTTCTCTACCACCACCCGGCCAAAATTATACAGAGAAATTGCTACTAGCACTGCATCTGCTACTACTGCTGTTGCTGCTGCTGCTGCTGCTGCTGCTACTCCTACTACTACTACTACTACTACTACTACATGAGCACCAGCAGAACTATTACAGCAGCTTACTATTACTACCACACTGAGCTGCTGTTGTTACTTCTACTAATACTACAACCACCACCACCAGTATTACAATCACAGTTGGTAACAACTACTGTTTTAGCTTCAGAGCAGAGCTGCTGGTGATGAACCTGTGCTTGCAATGCACGTTCTTGCACGGATGAGTCATAGGGGTACATACATCGCATGTTAAAAGGGTCGTTTTCTGCATCTGGGAAAAGAGGTTCTCTGTCTGCCTGTCTGTCCGTCTGTCTGTCTGTCAGTCAGTCTGTCCGAGTTCTTTACGAGCCCCCTGTTTCTGCCATCCATCCATCGGCAGTCAGTGCAGTATGTGCCGAGGCTTGCCGTCACTGGCTAAAAATAACTTGGTACCGGTGTAACAGACCCAATTGTGCCCCACCTTGGTTTTTACCCCGAGGTCAAATCTGGCTAGCCCAGACTAGCCCCTGGGTCTGGGATGAATTGCGAGGTTAAGCTTCAGCTTGTCAGAACTCCTACCCGGCCAGTTGGAAGTTATTCTCCCACCCCCATGTCCGACCCTTTACACTGGTTTTAAATGGTTAGCGAGATTGTATCTGATCTTTTTTCTTTTTCTCCCCCCCCCCCCTCTTTACATTCCTGTGTCTTATTTATGATAGATCCGCATGGTAAACGCTGTACAAATGTGTATCGTGATTATTATTATGGATGTGGGAGGTCGTTTTTTTGTGTTTTTTTACCAGTTTGAAATGACATCCGGTGGTGAATTTGGCCAAATTAGAATCAGTGCTGGCTATTAAAGTGCAATGCCCTTACGTTTTCTGCCATTGAATTGTAATGGAGAGGGGCGACCCCCTCTCTTTTTCAATAGCTCGATTAAGCCCTTAGAAAGGGAATGATTCCCAACTATGGGAGGAGGGGGGAGGGGTCGATATTGACTGACCACAAATAACCACGGGGCGTGATTAATTCGAGGCTAGCCAAGAACAGGGTAGGAAATCCATTTGCAGAGACCCAGGCTTTTGACACACAACTGGCAGACCTGGAGGAATCTGGTGAACAGGTTTTGTTGTTGTTGTTTTGTTGTTTGTTTGTTTTGTTTGGGTTTTTTTTTTTTCTCTATACGATGCCCCAATTACTCTTCACAGAGCTGGGGAAGAAGAAGGAAATCGAACTGAGAATGTTGTTGTTGTCTCGTTCGTCATTTATTAGATGGATTCCCCCGTCTCCTCGACAACGGCGGCAGTACGTCGCAGGTCCTCCAGTCCTCCGTATAGCTTCCGGGCCGCTGGGATTGGGTCGGGCCAGGTTTTCTCTCGAAGCGCTTGGTGGAGCGGGCAGGACTGCAGCAGTTGACCCCAGGGAAAAATCCAGCGAGTTGTGGTGTGGTGGGGGGGGGGGTAGTTTATGGCTGTTACACCGGTGCTAGTCGGTCGTCTTTCATCTTGTTCACTCTCCCTCTCCTCCTGTTGACTTTCCGCAGCAGCCTGCTGTTCCTGAAGCCGTTGGTACCGTACCAGAAAATTGGGCGGAGGGAGTAGTGGAGGGGGTGTATGCTGTGTGCGGAGAAGATGTTCGGGTAAACAATGCGGCCGAAGAAGGTAGAGGAGGAGGGGAGGGGGAGACTGGAGCGGAGCAGTTTTCGAAGAAAGATTGTGTAGAGTTTTTACTGAGGGTTCTGTTTTGACATATTGTTGGTTTGGGTTGGGTTGTTTTTGGTGGGGGTGGGGATGTTGGTGCTGTAGAAGTTGGTTTTTTTGTGTGTGTGTGTGTGTGTGTGTGTGTGTGTGTGTGTGTGTGTTGTTGTTGTTGTTGTTGTTGGTTTTGGGTGGTGGAGGGGGGTGGGTTGTGAGGGGGGGGGGGGGGTTGTGGTGCAGCGCACTATGATGAATGGTGATGGGGGTTTAGTTATGCTGCTGCCGCTGTTGGAGTCCCGTTTAGGTTGGGCACTACTTGACAAGGCTGTACTCTCATAATATACATGATCCCGGCGTCAGCCAGCCTGATACATGCAGACACCTGCAGTGTTGGCAGGGAAAGCTGAGCAACACAGTCCAAGACTGGTTCGTGACGGACGTGGATGACCCTCATCTGTGTGGTCCCTGAGCTCCCACAGCTCACTCAGCCAGGGGCAGGAGCCAGCCACGGGCAGAAATAATTATCCATCTCTGGTTGGGTTTGAACCCGCGTCCTTGGGGTCGCACGGGGGAGTATCGACACGGGGGAGTATCGACACAGGGGTGTATTGACACGGGGGGGTATCGACAGACACAGGGGAGTATCGACACGGGGGAGTATTGACACAGGGGAGTATTGACACAGGGGGAGTATTGACACAGGGGAGTATCGACACGGGGGAGTATTGACACAGGGGAGTATTGACACAGGGGGAGTATCGACAGACACAGGGGAGTATCGACACGGGGGAGTATTGACACAGGGGAGTATCGACACAGGGGGAGTATTGACACAGGGGAGTATCGACAGACACAGGGGAGTATCGACACGGGGGAGTATTGACACAGGGCAGTATCGACAGACACAGGGGGAGTATCGACACGGTGGTAGTAGACACAGGGGAGTATCGACACGGGGGAGTATTGACACAGGGGAGTATCGACAGACACAGGGGAGTAATCGACACGGGGAGTAGTTGACACAGGGGAGTATCGACAGACACAGGGAGTATCGACACGGGGGAGTATTGACACAGGGGAGTATCGACACGGGGGGAGTATTGACACAGGGGAGTTATCGACAGACACAGGGGAGTATCGACACGGGGAGTATTGACAGACACAGGGGAGTATTGACACGGGGGAGTATTGACAGACACAGGGCAGTACGACACGGGGGGAGTATTGACACAGGGAGTATCCGACACGGGGGAGTATCGACAGACACAGGGCAGTATCGACACGGGGGAGTATTGACACAGGGGAGTATCGACACGGGGGAGTATCGAGACACAGGGCAGTATCGACACGGGGAGTATTGACACAGGGGGAGTATCGACACGGGGGAGTATTGACACAGGGGAATATCGACAGACACAGGGGAGTATCGACACTGGGGAGTATGACAGACACAGGGGGAGTATTGACATGGGGGAGTATAGACATGGGGGAGTATCGACACAGGGGAGTATCGACACGGTGGGGAGTATTGACACTGGGGAGTATCGAGACACTGGGGAGTATTGACATAAGGGGTGAGGGGTATTGACACGGGGGGGTATTGACACGGGAGAGTATCAGGCCTGGGGAGTATTGACACGGGGTGGGGTGGGGGGGGAGTATTGACACGGGGGTGGGGGGAGTATCGACACGCTCCCCCACTTGTCAGTCCGTGACACAATGAAAACATAGTTATTTTTATCCCTACAAAACACAACATCGGAAAATTAACAGCGAGAAGATATGTAGTATGCTTCAGAAAGGCGAACCAGCCAGTCATCACATAGTTACTCACAACTACAAAATCCATCTGTTCAATCTGATAGTTGTACGGAATGGGTGATATTGTAAGGACTATATAATTGTATACTTATATCGTCATCATCATCGTCGTCGTCGTCATCGTCATCGTCGTCAAGTCATTAGTGTGTTTACCGTCATCATCATTATTGTTGTTGTTTGTGTTGGTGGTGGTGGTAGTAGTATTGGTAGTAGTAGTAGTAGTAGTAGTAGCAGCAGTAGTAGTGAGTAGTAGTAGTCAGCAGCAGGACTGGATTCGTTCTGGAAAAAAAAAAAAAAAACTTCACGAAACCGGGTCATACTGGAAAGCCATACGTGTCGAGTTTTCTGAGATATCACATCCAATACAAGTCAGTGAGTTTTCAGCACGGACACGGTTTAGACGCTTTTGAAAACAGGACGCGGCTGCGTTGACGTCACTGAACTGAATGGGAAGATACTACTGATTGACCTCGATGGTTGACGTCTATGCACTGGCGGGACCAATGGACGGGGGGTCTCGAGGTTTGTTTGGCTAAACGGCAGGCAGGCTGCTGAGCTTCAGCTTATCTCCCCCTTGTTGAGCGATGAAATTCAGGACAAGGACAAACCACCGTTGTCCAGCTGGGCCAATTCATTGACCTTGAGTAAAAAAAAAAAAAAAAAGTTTAAACGTGAGCAGTTGAGCAGGTTGTACAATAAAAAAGAAATAAAATAAAAACCCTGTAAAATTTGCATTTATACACTAAAAATTACTATTCACTTGCATGACACTGCACAGACTTCCAACAAAAACACTATAACAGTAAATTACGTTCATGCACACATAAAAACATCACGCACAAAAGAACATTCAATACACACATCATTCATCATATCATGATAAGGAAAGGTCCCTCAGACCAAACTAATGTCTTGAGGTGACTTCGGGGACTGGGGAAAAGCTTCGGGACATGAGAGAGGACGAGCCAGCGCGCCGCATGAGGCTAAAGGTATAATCTTCGGGTCTGTTCGGGTCTCAAGTGAATTCACGCGTGTACACACTGGCTACACCAGCACTCCCACCCAACGCTCACACTGTTTGAATCGAACTGAACCGGATTGAAACGCTTTTTTTATGCAGGTAAATGGTTGACATGACACCGGCTTCTTATTACTAGCCGCTGGCCCCTTAAACTTAATAATAATAATTATGATGATGATAAGACAATAACAACAACAGTAGTAGTAGTGGTGGTGGTAACAATAACAATAATAATAATAATAATGATAATGGATACTTGTTGAGCACTTTCCTCAAAGCACTTTACAATAAACATTATATACACATAACATTCTTTACAAAGGATTGATAATACTAACAATCACAACGATAACACCACCAGCAACAAAAACAGCAACAACAATGATTTCACACACACACACACACACACACACACACACACACACACAACCGAACATCACACCTTTACGTCAGAATATACTCCTATCTCCGCACTCACGCAAGATGAACGCGAGCACACATAAACATTGACGTACACACACAAAGATCGCATGGTTTAAAAGCAAAACTTCCGGACATCTCGACACTGCCTTGTCGGAATGATATCCCCCATCAGCAAACTACATTGTGAGGAGTCTTATTACATCTCTCTGGAATACACAGGCCATGTGCCGGGTGTATGCGAATGCGCTCAGCCAGAGAAAGTACTACTATAAATTTGCCTCTACCTCCTTATATATTTGTACAGGAACATAGAGCACTAACAGTAAAAACGTCTGCGTAGAGTACGGGTCTTGTGGTGTAAGTTCCTTGTACACCTGAGCCTCTGCTCATCTCATCACTGATGACCTCGACGCTAATGGACCCGCTAGCCTGAAGTGTTCAACGTTCTGTTTCTTCCACCCCGACACCCCCCCCGCCCCTTTCCTCCCTCCACCTGTCCCCCTGGTCCCCCATTCCTTTAACCACCCACCTCCACCGCACCCGGCGACCCAACCCCTCTCCCGCTTGGAGTTTTCTGCGTGCGCGCCGGTGGCTTAGATATGTGTGTGTGTGTGTGTGTGTGTGTGTGTTAGTGATTTAGTTCGGTGTGTGTGTGTGTGTGTGTGTGTGTGTGTGTGTGTGTGTGTGTGTGTGTGTCCGTTAGTGATTTAGTTCGCGGTGTGTGTGTGTGTGGTGTGTGTGTGTGTGGTGTGTGTGTGTGTGTGTGTGTGTGTGTGGTGTGTGTGTGTGTGTGTGTGGTGTGTGTGTGTGTGTGTGTGGTGTGTGTGTGTGTGTGTGTGTGTCCGTTAGTGATTTAGTTGGGTGTGTGTGTGTGTGTGTGTGTGTGTGTGTGTGGTGTGTGCATACGTGTATTGATTAAGTAGATGAGGTAAACATAGCAGGAATGTAACAAACTTCTTTCTTTGTATAATTTTTCACACACACACACACACACACACACACACACACACACACACACACACACACACACACACACACACACACACACACACTTCAACGCATGCACACATCACAAACTTATTCTACAGACATTTATCCAGCAGGGAGGAAGGTACAGAGAAGCGAAACGAATATGTATTTCACGACAGAAGTGGAATCAGTACAACTGCTTTTTTACGTCCAGCCCTCAAGGACAAGAGAGATTACTTCGCATTTTCATGCGTTTCAGTCTTGCTGTAACTTTCAAAACCCAACCAACAACAGCACAGAGAGAGAGACAGACAGACAGAGGGAGAGACAGAGAAAGAGGGTGAGAGGGTTGAGGAGTAAGCATATTTTCCACCATTTGATCTTGCCGGGACTATCAAAACCATAGCAGCCATTGAATAGCAGCGGTGGGCAGTTTCGAGTGCTGATCGCAGACAAAAGTTGTTTGGAAACATTAAGTGGATAGGCCATGGTGACTCCTGTGGTAATACCTTTCAAGTCGTGCTCTGTGTGTGTGTGTGTGTGTGTGTGTGTGTGTGTGTGTGTGTGTGTGTGTGTTGTACGTGTGTGTTTGTCTCTGTGTGTGTGTGTATGTGTGTGTGTGTTGTGTGTGTGTGTGTGTTTGTCTCTTTGTGTGTGTGTGTGTGTGTGTGTGTGTGAGTGTGTGTGCTGTACGTGTGTGTTTGTCTGTGTGTGTGTGTGTGTGTGTGTGTGTGTGTGTGTGTGTGTGTGTGTGTTTGTGTGTGTGTGTGTGTGTGTGTGTTGTGTGTGTGTGTGTTTGTCTGTGTGTGTGTGTGTGTGTGTCAGTGTGTGTGTGTGTGTGTTATAAAGAGTGATATTGGATCGGGGAGGGACGGGGGGGGTGGGGGGGGGGGGGGGGAAGAGGGGTTGGAATGGGAGAGATTTGGAAGTATGAGAAGAGTTTGGAAGTAGGAAAGAGGGTTGTGGTATTATGATCTCGATATAGGAAAAGTGGCCTGAGTAAGTGTTTATGCGAACCTCTCAAATCTCAGTTCGTGTGTCGGTCTGTCTGTATGTATGTATGTAAGTGTGCGTTTGCATATGTGTACGTGTGTGTGTAGGTGTAGGTATTTGTATGTGTGTGTTTGTGTGGGCAGGCAGAATTTGCCTTTCTCTCCCCCCCCTCCCCCCCACCCCCCTTCCCCTCTTATCTCTCTCTCTATCTATCTCTCTCACTCTCTCTCTCTCTTTGTACCAGTACGAATGTGTGCAATTGTGTATGCATAATCATAGCAGACTAACTAGTACTCTGTGTCAGTGTGTGTGTGGGGGGGGGGAGGGGGGGTACACGTGCACGCAGGTATCTGTAACTGTCAGCCTCTGTATGTCTCAGAGAGAGAGAGAGAGAGAGAGGAGAGAGAGAGAGAGAGTGTGTGTGTGTGTGTGTGTTTGTTTGTTTGTGTATGTGTATGCATGTGAGTATACACACACGCGCACGTGTGTGTGTGACTGTGTGAAAACAGTGTAAAAAAAAACAAAAAAACAGAGCAGCGTGAAGACGACCACTTCACGCGACTAGTGGCCCACTTGTCTCTAATCAGGATCGTTCCAAGGACACAGAAAGCAGGCGTCTTCACTGACCTC
Source organism: Babylonia areolata (assembly GCF_041734735.1). Classification (NCBI taxonomy): domain Eukaryota; kingdom Metazoa; phylum Mollusca; class Gastropoda; order Neogastropoda; family Buccinidae; genus Babylonia; species Babylonia areolata. The sequence continues at coordinate 48,622,460 of NC_134894.1, read as the reverse complement.
AGGTCTCCCGGCTCCCTGCTCCCCGCCCCTGACCTGTCTGACAAACCTCTTATCAGACCGGGTGGAATGACCTGTGTCCGCTCCCTGCCCGCAGTGGAAATCACAACCTCCACATTTATCCACATTAGACCTCAACCAAGAGCTCTTTGCCTCAAATACCTGTTATACCTACACACACATAAAGAGAGACGCGCTATTGCTATCTGAAAAGCGGAGCAGGAAATTCTTGTTTAAAATTTTTTTTTTTAAGTTCTTGCGTTAGATACCCATCACATTGATTCATGTCAGGAGATCTCAAGTACCTGTCATGGCTGCACACCTAGAAAGAGAAATACATAGCTTCTGAATGGCGGAGTTGGGAAATTCTGGTTTAGACGTGGAACAGAAAATTCTCTGCGTTAAATATTCACGCGCATTTATTCCCATTAGGAGACCTCAGCTACCTACCGATCATACCTACACGCAAATAAAGATAAATACATGGCATCTTAGAGGCAGAACGGGCAAATTCTATTCAGTCTAATATCATCATCTTAGATGAACAGACTATAAATAAATAAACGAAACGAAACGGGCAAATTCTAGTTTAAAAATGAGAGAAAAGTCCTTGTGTTAGACATTAGGAGACCTCATCTACCTGTCACACCTTCTATGATTATACAGGTGTCGACAATTATATAGCTCATAGGTGGAGCGCCAAATTCTAATCTGGAAATGGAAACTTTTTGCGTTGAATATTCACGCAGATTTATTCACATTAGGAGACATCAGCCTACAAGCAGATAAAGAGAAATAGCGTCTGAAAGGTTGTGTTGGGAATTCTACAGGGTTCACAAACAGTTAAGGGCCACCTGGAAACTTGCACAGTTGTCTTCTTGGGGGCATAGTGAAATGATGCTGACTTTCCGGCAAACAGCGGTGTGTGCAGCCAGTGTGATGGGCACTGCTCATAGACAGAGGTGCTTTCTTTCACATGCACTTCCAAAACTATCGTATACAAACCACTGTGTGACTAATTTTGGCAGAAACATCGAGTTTTCAACGCATTGTTCAAGCTGTTCATAATGCACATGTGCCTGAAACAGCCTCTCATGTATATCCAACCTGCATTATTCATATCATCTCTCGATTTGTATTAAAAGATAATTTTTAAAAACCCAACATCTTTTTTTTTATATATCTGCTTTTATGAAACGA
>NC_134894.1:48486263-48616263 GCF_041734735.1 Babylonia areolata | reverse complement strand
ACACAGACGCATGCACGCGCGCACACACACACACACACACACACACACACACACATACACACAAGCGCGCGTGCGCACACACACACACACACACACACACACACACACACACACACACACATACACACAAGCGCGCGTGCGCACACACACATTCGCACACATCCTAACCCTCAGGCCTCCAAACCATTCACTCACACACACACACACGCGCGCGCGCGCGACACACACACACACTCCCATACTGTCAGTCCCCCCATCCCCACCACACATCCACTCTCCCAACCTGTCCTCACTCCCCCTCTCTCTCTCTCCTGCCAGACCTCATTTCAGTCTGGCTTTGCATGAGGCTCTGATGTCTTGCCTGACACCCCTCAGAGTGAATGGACTTCCCCGTGGTGTTTTCAGAGAGCAATAATTGGTGGAAGCCTGGGAGGCTGGTCTAAATATAGCGTGCCTCGTTCTGGTTTGCCTTGGGCTGCGTCCTGTTTGGAGGGCAGCAACATGGAGCAAAATAGGTCAGCTGAATCGGGTAATTTGGGGTTTCAAGAGACTGTCCACACTCCGATGTCATCTGATGCACACGACAATCCAGATGGTTGGGATGAGAAAAAAAGGAAGCTTTCTGTTAGAGAGAGAGAGAGAGAGAGAGAGAGAGAATGGTCTTCAAGTGGGAAGTGGAATAAAAAGAAAAACGTGGTTTTTTTGGTGTGTGTGTGTGTGTGTGTGTGTGTGTGTCATCATGCCAAAGAAAAAAACGGAAGGAAAACAACAGCAGCCATAATATGCATGCACATGTATAAGCGCATGCATACACATCTCTAATTATCAAAGGCTCGAGAGATGCGTATATACATAATACATACATGCACATAAACATATGAATATATATGTTTTCTCCAATATTTTCTCCCCCTCCACTAGACCTTGAGTGGTGGTCTGGACGCTAGTTATTCGGATGAGACAATAAACCGAGGTCCTGTGTGCAGCATGCACTTAGCGCACGTAAAAGAACCCACGGCAAGAAAAGGGTTGTTCCTGGCAAAATTCTGTAGTAAAATCCACTTCGATAGGAAAAACAAATAAAACTGCACGCAGGAAAAAAAAAAAAGTGTGGCGCTGTAGTCTAGCGACGCGCTCTCCCTGGGGAGAGCAGCCCCCATTTCACTCAGAGAAATCTGTTGTGATAAAAAGAAATACAAATACAAATTAGAGCTATTTCCCACTCACACCCCTTTCTCCTGTGGAAAAGATGTTAAAGAAACTAAACACACACACACACGCACACATACACACACACACACACACACACACACACACACACTTGCAATCACCCATGCACGCACACACATGCACACACATGCATACCCACATGTGCATGCACACATACACACACACTCACCCAGGCTGTCAACTGTTCTCTCTCCCAGCACACTCTGCTAGGGGTTGGGATAAAGAGTTCTTGTAGTTAGTTGCTTTGTAGTAGTTGTTTTCATTAGTTTAATATGTGATTGTGAGTGGATTTTTGTCATTGATATCTTTTTTTTGTTAATAGTTCTGTGTTCCTGTGTTCTTTTGATGTAGCCCTACCCCCCTCTTTCTTCCTTTCTCTTTTATACCCCAGGGCTGGGTGGAAAAAAGCATGTTTTGCTTGCCTCATTACCCAGGTAAAATAAAATTTCATTTCGCTTCGTTTCCATCCTTCCATCTGCAGAATGTTGCCACTTTTGTGGGCCTGAAGATAACAGCACAGATAGCATTGTGATGGTGTGTGTGTGATCCCTGTTCATGGAAGTACAGCAGTACAGATAACATCATGACGCTGTGTGTGTGTCAACATTGCTTTGAGAGATAGTTTTCAAAATCTATGGAGACATGCTCTAGAGGCAAGTAGTAAATGTTTGTTTTATTGAAATTTCAAAAGTGGGTTTGGTAGAGAAAAATATATAAGTCAAATGCCTGATAATTACGTTATCAGCTTCTACAGATTTTGAAGTAGTAATCATAAGATGGAAATAGAAACAAGAGACACAAAGGCATGGCATGAGAGTTACGGCTTTGTAAGGTGTGTAACATGTCTGTGATTGGGGATGAGTTTCATTTTATAATGGAATGTAATGGAATGTCCCAATTATGATCAGTTACAAAATAGGTATGTTCCTAAAAAATATTTGTCTCCAAAATCGGTTTTTAATTTCTGTAATATGCTCAAAGGAGGCAAAAAAGTCATTTTAGCTGTAAGTAAGATGATTAGATTTGCAAATGTTGCCTAGCTACACTTTTGGAGTTAAAAGACATATGTGTTTTCTCAACTTTTATGTGACATTGTTGTGTATTTGGAAATGTTTGTTCTGGGCATGAAAAGATTATTTTGCAGTAATCCTCCATACTCCAATAGGAGTGAAAGGATAATTAAAACTTGAAACTTGTGTCAGGATCTGCGTGCTGGGCACGGCCAACGGCTGGTTCCTGAGGATGCAGAGCCGGGTGCACGTGGACCAGATCGTGGAGGCCTTCGCTCAGCACTGCGCCCGCCTGGAGCGTGTGGAGATCCAGTGGGACCCAGACACCATCCGCTTCTCGGACAAGTCCAACAAGTTCATTGACCACATCAGGTCAGTCACACACAGTGTGGGGGAACCCTCAACATAGCAATGCAGCAGCACTTATGATGTTGTGATGCTGTGTGTGGGAACCCTCAACATAGCAATGCAGCAGCACTTATGATGTTGTGATGCTGTGTGTGGGAACCCTCAACATAGCAGTGCAGCAGCACTTATGATGTTGTGATGCTGTATGTGGGAACCCTCAACATAGCAGTGCAGCAGCACTTATGATGTTGTGATGCTGTGTGTGGGAACCCTCAACATAGCAGTGCAGCAGTACTAATGATGTTGTGATGCTGTGTGTGGGAACCCTAAACATAGCAGTGCAGCAGCACTAATGATGTTGTGATGCTGTGTGTTGGAGCCCTAAACATAGCAGTGCAGCACCACTAATGATGTTGTGATGCTGTGTGTTGGAGCCCTAAACATAGCAGTGCAGCACCACTAATGATGGTGTGATGCTGTGTGTGGGAATCCTGTACACAGCAGTACAGCAGTACTAATAACATTGTGATGGTGTGTGTAGGAGTGTGTATCTTCTTCCTCTTCTTTTTCTTCTTCTTCTTTTTCTTCTTCTTCTTCTTCGTTTGTGGGCTGCAACTCCCATGTTCACTTGCATGTACAGGAGAGGGGTTTTACGTGCATGACCGTTTTTACCTTGCCATGTAGGCAGCCATACTCTGTTTTTGGGGGTATGGATTGTGTATGAAAACTGGGTGATATGATGAACCGAGGTTCCCTTTGTAGCATGCACTTTGCTGCACATATAAGAAGCCATGGTGACAAAAGAGTTGTCCATGGGCAAAATTTCATTTTGAAACACACAGAGAGGAAGAGAGAGGGAAAGATATATATATGTATATACATTTATTTCATTTGAAACGAGTAATTAATGCTAAACATTATGCGCAAAACATACATAAGCACGGCCTGTTTTTAGATGATTCATTTGTCGCATGGATAAAACACAAAGATGACAATCACATAGTCCTTTCCATGGCCCATGTAATACCCTGCTGATGCTTAAGTTTGCCATTCAGACTGTGAGTCAGTTGTTATGTGAAGTGTTTGATACCAACAGCTTTGGCAATTAGCGGCAGTCAGATCCTATTAATTTGTCAGATGCTCAGATTTGCACTGGGTGGAAGCAAACATATGTCAGTTGTGTAGAAAGGCCAGGGGGTGATGACTTGGTTCCATGACACCCTGACAGCATGAATCAGCAGAGACTGGCAGGAAACAGTGTCTCCCATAAAAGAGAATTTGTCAGAAACAATGCTTGAATTTCAGGACTCCCTCCCTCAAAAAGCACAACCTTCACTGAAACCAAAATACCCAAGCCCTGAACAGTTTGATGTAATAGGTGTCAGCCAGTAGGTCATTAAACTCAGTTAACTTACTACTGCTCTGAACTGCTTTTTGTTATTGTTAATGTTGTTGATATAAATGCATGTTCATGATCTGTCTTACTTTCAAAAGCAATGACAGAATAGTTGAGATTGTTGGGTTTCATGAAGGCAGGAGTAAGAAGAACATTTATACAAAATGGTTTGATAATCAACCAGCAAAGATATTAAATGAACCTATTTACCTAAAACTTTGCCATAGTTTTGTTTCACTAACTTTGGCTAGGTTGGTTGCTTGAGAGTTGTGTTGGTTTTGGTAGTTTTCTGTTTTTACAATTCTGTATTCAATGCATGAAAACACAGAGCATTCGAATGCAATACAATACAATACAATTCAGGACAGTACAATACAACACACACACACACACACACACAACACACATACACACACACACACACACACACACACACACACACACAATAATAATATCAAAGAAATCAAAAACTCCCAGGGACCTCTTTAGTTCATATCACCCATGTATCAAAATGAACGACATCAGAGTGTGCGCTGTACATGTTTGTGTGTGTGCTATGGTGCAGGTTGCGGTGTCCATACCTCAGGTCACTGACGCTGAGCGATGGGGAGTACTACGAACTGGTCAAGTCCAACTTTGAGCGGGCGGACCGCATGAAGGTGGTTCGAACCACTACCAACTACACCACCTCCATCGTCTCCCTCCTCCACAACTTCAACGACCTGCTCTTCAACTGAACCTCACTCTCCTCTTCCCTTGATGCTCCGTGTGCTGTTATGTTCCGTTCCCTTGTGGTGATTCTTTCCTTAATGTACAGTCTTCTCCCTTATTGTGCATGTAAAAGAACCCATGGCAACAAATGGGTTGTCATTGGCAACATTTTGATGAAACATCCATTCAAATATACAAGAGTGTGTGTGTGTGTGCGCATGACTGAATCCTGACTGAATGACGCAGGAAACTAATGATGAGCGCCTAAAGGCAGCTGTCAGTCGGCTCTACCCAGGTAGGCAGCCTGTTGTGCAAGTGATTCTGTCTTTGTAAAGTGCTTAGAGTTTGGTTTTGACTGAGGATGGGCTGTGTGTAAGTATCAGTGATGATACAGTGTCTCCACATTGCAGTCGTCACTCTCTTCTACTTCATGGCAGTGTTTCTGAAGGGAGGCTTCAAAGCCTGACCACTGCAGTTCAGTTTATGATTAGTTAAAACGTCTCTTCCTTTTTTTCTTTTCTTTTTTAACAGATGTGGTGCAGTGAATAGTTATGGATCAGTACGTTCGCTTTGACGTCTTGACACTGAAACTGAAATCACTCTAAACTTGCTCTTCTTCTTCTTCCCATGTGAATCCTGAGAGTTAGTGTTCATTTCCCATGTGAATCCTGACAGTTAGTGTTCATCTCCCATGTCAATCCTGACAGTTAGCGTTCATCTCCCATGTGAATCCTGAGAGTTAGTGTTCATCTCCCATGTGAATCCTGAGAGTTAGTGTTCATCTCCCATGTCAGTCCTGACAGTGAGTAAGTATTCATTTCCTGTATGGCATCCTGAGAGTTAGTGTTTGTTTCCTGAATGATATTCAGACCATGAGAGTAGTGTTTGTTTCCTGAATGATATTCAGACCATGAGAGTAGTGTTTGTTTCCTGAATGATAGTCAGACCATGAGAGTAGTGTTTGTTTCCTGAATGATAGTCAGACCATGAGAGTAGTGTTTGTTTCCTGAATGATAGTCAGACCATGAGAGTAGTGTTTGTTTCCTGAATGATATTCAGACCATGAGAGTAGTGTTTGTTTCCTGAATGATAGTCAGACCATGAGAGTAGTGTTTGTTTCCTGAATGATATTCAGACCATGAGAGTAGTGTTTGTTTCCTGAATGATAGTCAGACCATGAGAGTAGTGTTTGTTTCCATTCCATTGTCCTGAGAGATAACTCCATATGATTTCCCTCAAGCACCCCTCAGCTTTTTTTAAGTGAGCATGGTTGTCCATTCTGTAGCGTTTTCCTGGAAACTCAGTGTTCAGTTCTCTTGTTGTTCTATTCTCCTGGTGTTGTATATGTTCCTGGTGTTAAGTCTCCTGTTGATGTTTGAATGATGAACGTAATTTATATTTTTCAGCTGTGAATGACAATTCAGCTGCCCATGCATGTAGTTTGAATATGTAGGCTGTGAATAATGATTCAGCTCTGACCTGTTTGACAGTGACATAGTGTGCCATACTAATATGACCGTAGTGTTCTGCGACTAACAGGGCAATAGTTGCTGTGAACTGGATTCATTTCTGTTCGGGGAACCTGTTGCACTTCAGCTGAATGAAGCTCACCCACGTGGAATGGGCTCGCACAAGATCACGTTGTCCATGTGTACAGTGCGTGTAGCTCAGCTGGTGTGACACATGAACCTCAGGCCCGTAATTTGTGTCAACAGTTTGGTTATTTGTTACTGTTTGGTTACAGTGTGCAAAGTGCAAGTGCAAAGATGCTGTGGCATGGAGAGCCGGTAGTCTAAGGGACACTACTCCACGTTTTTAGTTCTGTCCGGCATCTGGTTCTGTTTTCCTTTGTTTCATCAAACTTGCAGTTCTATGCAGTATGCTAATTTTCTTAGCTTATGTTTCTTTTTTTGTTTCTTTTTTAGTGTAGATTTTCTTTTCTTCTTTTTTTTTCTTTTTTTTTTTGTGTGTGTGTCTTTTTTTCCTCCACTCTTGGTTTGATTTCAAAATGCTCCTTTACACTGGTATTTGCTGTGGAGCTAACAAGTGTAATGATTATATTGTACTGGCTGCATTGCATTTATTTCTGAGCAGACTAGAGTTTGTCAGGGATAACTTTTAGATTACACCAGGATGTAAAATACCTTGCAGCTTTGTTTCGCTGTCAAAATGTGTAGACTTACGTATGTCCTTCTGTTAGTAAATACTACGATATGCAGCTTGATGGTTTTATCTTTTCACTGTTTAAGTAAAGGTCACTTGGAAAAGTCAGAAGAACAGAAGATCACTTTTGCAGATTAAGGAAAAGATGCCAAAGAGAAATCCAACTAACTCTACTGATTTGACCATGTTTTATGTCATGTACTATCAAATCCATGCACAAGTACCAGTTTGTAATGGTGCACTGTTTCCTTTTGGTTTTGCCGTTTGGTTTTTGTCTGAATGTAATGCACAGTGTTTTCTCCAGTTATGCATAAAATGTGTCACTGATAAAATTGTCTCCATTTTCATGATTAAAAAATAAAATGCTAGAATGAAAAGTCCTCATTTTGACAGCTCAAAGCTGTACTGTGTTCAGTATTCATATAATTATACACTGAATTCTATGTGTATAGTAATTGCAATCTCCAACAGTAACCTTGTTCAGTTCTAATATACTGATTATTGTTGATCGGAATGTTTCTCATTTCCTGCAGTTAGCTGTGATTGTGTGGAGTGTTCAGTTTGACAACGGTAGCTGTGTTGTGTTCCATACGATGAGTATGAGGGTGAAGTTCAGTTTACTGTACATAGCTGCCCTGTTTTGTACAATGAGGCTGACAGCTCATCTGAATTCTCCTAACACATTTCTTATTAGTTTGGTGCTGCTGATAACATTATCTTTTTCAGTGAGAGAGAGAGAGAGAGAGAGTGTGTGTGTGTGTGTGTGTGTGCGTATTAGTATACATGTATGTGTGTGGTTTGTGTGCTTGCAGTGTATGTGTTTGAACAATTGTGGCCATACTGTGTTATTTTGTTACAAGATTGATCAGATCTACACAGTGCAATTTTGGTGTTATAAGTTAAAGGTTGATCAGATATGTGCTGTGTGTATGTGTGTGTGTGTTTGAATGTATGCATGTGTGTGCATGTATGCATGTGTGTGTGTGTGTGTGTGTTTGCAGCACAGGGAACATGGAAGTATCACAGATGTGTGTTGCTGTTTTTCTGAACCCCATTTTATGGTTTAAGTTTGGTTATTACATTCAAGTAATACAATTATGAAAGAAAAACATGTATAGTATAGATGAAGATCTGACTGGAAGACCTATGTATGTCAATGGTGTCAGCCTCTGTATATATTCATATAAATTATATTGATTGTTTTAGAGTTTAAGTGAATCAAATTGATCATTTAAATACGCCTTTTATAATAAACATGATAGTTTTTATATATAAAAAATTAAACAGAAAAAAAAGAGACAAAGAAGGAAGTAAGCAATACATGCATTTTTTTTCTAAATAATCAGCTGACTTTACTGGCTTCTTTCTTTCGTCTTTTTTTTTTTTTTTTTTTTTTTTTTGCAAATGTAAAATCATATGAAAATGGCAAAATCCCCTGTCCAGTTTTCAATGTAAAACCACTTGGGTAGTTGGTAATGTTCTCTACATTGAGAATTTAATAATAGTCTAAAGGATACAACTTATATTCAACTTTTCATTGAACTGGACGGTGTTTCAGAAGTCGTTTAAACTGAAAAACGTCATCTAGCTCAAAAGAGGTTAGGTTCTTCTGCTAGGAATAATGGAAATTTCTCGGTTTTTGGAAAAAAAACAACAACAAAAAACCAGACATGCAGCCAAAATGTTAATGTCCCCATTTAGATGTGTACAACTGTGTAGATTTCAGCTGACATAAATAATTCATGCTGCAGTTTCACATCCAGGTGGGTTTAAGACGTGTGTGTGGATGACACATTTTGTGTATGAAGTCACCACAGTGAAAAGTCACAGAACAGTAATGACTTGTTTTGGGGGCGTTGCTTTTTCAGCCTCTCCTCGGTATATTTCTTATGCTTACTTTGATGATCTGGCATCATTGGACACATGAAGTATCAAGGTGCTCTGAAGTGCATGTTCCACAGACACTTTGCTGGTGTTATCCTGAGGTATCTCTCCAGTTTGCCTCCAGTTCATACTGGGCTGTCCCATGCATATTTCCCACACCCTCAAAATGTCATTGGTGCCAGTTCTCCCTTTACGGCCATCAGACATTTTTTCTTGCAACCAAAGTATCAGCAGTCCATGTTGTAGATCCCAACTGATGAGTCAGTCATTTCACTGTGGTAATACTCCTCCTTTGTCATCATCAGCTTTGCCAAAACACAAACATCTAAATGACAAGAACACATGGATGATATTCATTTGTTGTTGTAGTAGTTGCTGGCTTTTTTGTTTAGATGTGTGTGTTTTTTCAAGTGAATGAAATATGTGATGTAAAACTTGTATCAAAAAGAGAAAGGCTGTGACAGTATGGTCACTTTAGATGTTTGTTGGTTGTGGAGGAAATGGTTGGTACCTGTAGATGTTTGTTGGTTGTGGAGGAAATGGTTGGTACCTGTAGATGTTTGTTGGTTGTGGAGGAAATGGTTGGTACCTGTAGATGTTTGTTGGTTGTGGAGGAAATGGTTGGTACCTGTAGATGTTTGTTGGTTGTGGAGGAAATGGTTGGTACCTGTAGATGTTTGTTGGTTGTGGAGGAAATGGTTGGTACCTGCAGCTGTGTGAAGGGGGGTGGTTAGGAGAGAACTGACTGACAAAGCCCAGCCCTCCATAAAATGCATTGCACTTGTCTGTCTGCACATTGTAGCTCACTTGTTTTAGATGCACAGAAAAAAATAGTGGTGTGAGTGTTCCACATACTTGCTGTCTAGACCTAGTGCTTTCTCATGATAGCTGCCTCTCGGGGACTGAGGCTGATGATACATAGTGCCATCATCGGTAGCCATCATTGGTGGACATGCATGTGGCTTCATCGCCCAAAGTGCACATGCTGTTGAAGGTGGCGCATGGAACGCCAGCAGGCAGGGCAGAGGTAGGCACAGCTCTGTGTCACCCATCCAGAGATGCCAACTGTTACAATTTCGCTGTATTTTGTTACGCTTGATTGCAGTTTGTTCTGACGTTACACCAATGTCAAAAATTGTTCCCACAAGATCATTTTAGACTACATAGCATTGACTGACACTTGCTACAGTATGCCTCTCTCAGCTGGCCTCCTGAGGAAGTATAAACAGAGCAGCAATAAGAGACTGGACAGTAGAAGACAGACCAAATGTAACAACTACAAACAGCCTCCAGTAGCAGTTACACCATGTTGCAGGTAGGCCCTAGTGTTTGTATGCCTTGTGGATAAAATGTTTGTTTGTGGCTCGGAGTCTGAGTGTTCCTACCAAATTCAAAATGTTCCAACCAAATGTCCTGATTGTTCCTACACACACTTGACAGGTGTTGGCACCTCTGCCCATCTCAAGCAGCTGCAAGGCACTGGCAGCGGTCACCCTCTTTTCTTTTATGTATATGTATAAAAGGAATAGTTTTTAAACACTTTACCACAGCAGATCACAAACGATTTGAAGACCTCTTTCCCAACCCCTACCCTCTCGATGTTCTGAAATCCAAAGGTACAACAACGAAGTGCTATCCAGCAACATGAAGTGGAAGACGTGGAGTGACTGAAGTGGGACTGGAGACCCAAGATGGCTCATCAGTATTCATCTTGCCAGAATCAAAATAATATTGAAAACTGTTCTACAAAGGTAAATGAAAAAAAAGAATGTCACCAACAAGGAAAAAATGTAAATGCTGAAAGTAGAAAGAAAATAAATGACAGAAAAATCTTGGTTTGGACAGACTGCGAGTGAACCCAGGTCATAACTGCATTGAAGTTGCCTGGCAGCAGGCAACCAACTGTGGTGCTCCAACAGACAGTCATAGATGGAGAGAGTTTCAGGCCAATGTCCTGGTTGAGACCAGAATTTATTGTCTATAGTCGATATGACGGCGTATTTTACCTTCCTCTTCCAGAACTAGAAGTGAGTTTCTGTACAAAGCACAGACACTTTAATGAAACTTAGTTCAACCTGTTCAGCCCAAGTCTTTCTTATAACAGTTTTGCTGAGGAAGGTGGTGAGAAACCATTGAAATAAAGAAAAAAGTTGAAACTTACAATTCCCAGTAAAAGAAACTTTCTTCCATATGTATCCATCATCACAGAATCTTAACCTATGAAAGGCAGATATGCTCAATGTTATGCTGGGAACAGTACCAATTTTGCTGATCAGGAGCATAAGTTAGGGTGTCTTATTCCTGCAATGATCACAGAGCAAATGCACTGCCATAACTTGCCATAGTTTGATACTGAAAAGACTTTGACGCCGAATGTTAAAAAACTGAAATGTAAGGATTTTATTTTTCTTTACCAGTGATGAAATAAAAAGGTTTTATTCTATGTCAGAAGTAACATGGTTTTTGTTAATTCACTATGCCGAACAATAGAGAACAGGCTGATGTGTGAGACTGTGTATAACGTGTGGCCCTTGATCACAATTTGTGTTCACTGTCGATGATAGGGTGTAATGAGGGTGGTTCTCTCTCCGTCCAGCTATGGTTGACTCATTTCAGTGAGCTAGAACGTTGTATTTTGACACAGGTTGAGACAAGTCTTCATTTTTCTTCCAAAATTTTATTTGTGTAATAGAATATGAACTTTGCATTGATTCACATAAGTTTCGAATACTAAGTACATTTCAAGATCACAAATCAGTAGCACCAAAAAACAAAAAAACAGTGTTCTGTAATAAAGAATTTGATGACAATGTGGTCCTGTGTTGAAGAGTGTGTGTGCAGTGGTCATGCTCAACAATTCATTTCGGTGTATCTTTAAATTCAGCTTGTTCTGTCTACTTCAACATGCACATCTGTGGATCAGAGTTGGTCAATGCACACTTTCATTTTGTAATAAACAAATGTTTGGTCTTCCTTGCACACACTGTTTAATGCATCTTACTTGATTAGCTCCCTACACTACTCCCTCGATGGGAATGCATGGATGGACAGACATTTGTGTTTTCACATTCTCATGCTGACTTACCGGTAGTCTTTTTTTTTCTCTTTTTTTTAAGACAAAAAGGTCTATATCTAAATCACATACTGATATAACTCTCTCTCTCTCTCTCACCAACTGCAACTTTTATTAGCAGAGATCTTTACTTATGTATCTAGAGTATCTGTCGTGACACAAAACTCACCTTTACCTTCAGATGAGTTGATAGGGCCAACATCAAAACTCTCATCTTTACCTTCAGGTGAGTTACCACAACACTTATCACCACCCTCACCTTTACCTTCAGGTGAGTTACTAGAACACTTATAACCACCCTCACCTCTATCTTCAGGTGAGTTACCACAACACTCATCACCACCCTCACCTTTACCTTCAGGTGAGTTACCACAACACTCATCACCACCCTCACCTCTATCTTCAGGTGCGTTACCAGAACACTCATCACCACCCTCACCTCTATCTTCAGGTGAGTTACCACAACACTTATCACCACCCTCACCCTTACCTCAGGTGAGTTACCAGAACACTTATCACCCCCTTCACCTTTACCTTCAGGTGAGTTACCACTACACTCATCACCACCCTCACCTTTACCTTCAGGTGAGTTACCACAACACTCATCACCACACTCACCTTTACCTTCAGGTGAGTTACCAGAACACTTATCACCACCCTCACTCACCTTTACCTTCAGGTGAGTTACCACAACACTCATCACCACCCTCACCTTTACCTTCAGGTGAGTTACCACAACACTCATTCACCACACTCACCTTTACCTTCAGGTGAGTTACCACAACACTTGTCACCACCCTCACCTTTTTTTATCAGGTGAGCTATCACACAGTACCAGATCACACATCACCCCCTTCACAGTTCTCTTCAGCAGCAGTCCTCAGCTGTCAGCACAGTTCCCATCGATGTGACCTGACAGGACTCCGTCCTTTTTCCAGACCAGACTGAACATTTCCTGTACCATGACCAAACAAAATTCCACACCTTTTCCAGACCAGACTGAACATTTCCTGTACCATGACCAAACAAAATTCCACACCTTTTCCAGACCAGACTGAACATTTCCTGTACCATGACCAAACAAAATTCCACACCTTTTCCAGACCAGACTGAACATTTCCTGTACCATGACCAAACAAAATTCCACACCTTTTCCAGACCAGAATGAACATTTCCTATACCATGACCAAACAAAATTCCACACCTTTTCCAGACCAGACTGAACATTTCCTGTACCATGACCAAACAAAATTCCACACCTTTTCCAGACCAGAATGAACATTTCCTGTACCATGACCAAACAAAATTCCACACCTTTTCCAGACCAGACTGAACATTTCCTGTACCATGACCAAACAAAATTCCACACCTTTTCCAGACCAGACTGAACATTTCCTGCACCAGATTTCCCAGATTAGAATGAAAATTTTCCATACTAAACACAAATTCAGTCTTAATTTTTTTCTTCTTAAATTATTTGCTACACAGTTGATGAAAAAGACTGGTGGGCATTTTGATATCAGTTTTGAATTTTCACCACCATTTGTTTTTTCCACTATGTTTTTAAAAATACATCACACTCTTTGTTGAACAGTACATGTAGGTCAAGGATTTTATTTTAATTCTACGAGTATTTAGGTGCTGAAAGGCAAAACATTTTCCCAAGACTTCCAGATATTCCTTTTGCACAAGAAGAGGTGCCCCAAAGACACTTAGGTGGATTGGCCACGTGCTCGGCAAGCCTGCATTCAGCAACAGAAGGCAAGCCCTCGCCTGGAACTCACAGGAGAAAATGGAATGAGACCGGCCAAGTATTACATGGCACTGTGACCTGGAGGCAGACATGAAGAGGTCAGGCCACACCTGGAGACAGCTGGAGCGACTGGCACAGGACAGGGATGGCTGGAGAGCACTTGTTAGTTGCCCAAGTCCCAGACGAGGCAACAGGGGTCGGTGAGGTGAGGCGTTTACAGACTCTGAAGGGTCAGACATATTTTTCCACAACATGACTTTTCCATGGCTCTGCAGGACCCGCAGCTATGTCGTGTGCAGCAGCCCCTGCTCCACCTCACACACCATGCGCTGGATGTCGGCGTGGGGAACCAGGACCAGGGTGCTGAGCACTCGTAGCAACCACCTGTATGAGGTGGACCTCTCCCTCCACCACTCCGACCCTGCGCTGTACGCCTCCCCCCCCACCTGTCGGGGAGACACATGGTAGTCCCCACTCACCCTCCTGTGCATCGCCTGCAGCCGAGTTATGTCATCCTCAGGCTCTCCACCCTCCTCCCCCACCACGTCTGTATCTTCCCTCTCAGATTTCCTTTTGGCACCCCTCCCTATCTTCTTCATCACCTCTGCCTCGGGCTCTCCACCCTCCTCCCTCACCACGTCTGTATCTTCCTTCACAGATTTCCTTTTATCAGCCTTCCCTTTCTTCTTTCTCACCCTTACCCCATCTCTCTCTCCACCAGACCCAGACCCAGAGCCCTCAGTTAATAAAGAACAGTCAGGACTGGATGGAGTGGACAAACTGTCCTCAGATGTTGGAGACCTCTCCTGAGTCAGTCTGTCAGATGTACAAGATATCTCCCCTGGGCTGAGGTGGGACTGCAAGAACTTTTCAGCCTGGATCAGATGTTCGATGGAACTGGTCCTGAACTGCACAGCCTGCTCTTTTTTGGACACGGCCTCACTGTTCCCAGAGGGCGCTCTGGTGTCTTCTTCAGCTCTGATGCGAGCGGCCACGGCTTCTCGGTTCTTCCACCGTTCCTCCAGAACGCTGATTGGTCGCTTCAGCATTTCTCGGTTCTCTTGTTTGAAGTGAGCTCCTGGAAAGGCACAGACATGGACGTTGATGTTTCGTTCAATAGAGGCCATGGCCCTTAACAAGCAATTGAGAGGTATACATAAATAACACATATAATTACCACCTTTTCTTATTTACAAAAAAACACGTGATCACTCAATTACGCATTGTACTTCTAAGTTTGAAAGCTTTGTATAAATGAATTGCTAATTGCTAAATAGCAGGTTCCTGAAAAGAGACAGAACAGAAAATTCATCATTTATGGAAAAGTTAGTGTATGGTTGTGTACTCTATAGCTGAACACCGAGAGAGGTATGTTCTTCTGTGTCATGTCAGAGACTGACATAGTTTTTCTTTTTTTTCTTTCCTTTTTTAAAATTTAAATCCCACAAAACAGAACAGACCAAACCAACAGCAACAGCAATAACCACCATGAACTACAGACAGTACAAGAAACATACTTCCTGTGAAAAATGAACAAAAAAGCACTTACAACTGTGGTTACTGACATGATGGTAGAAACCCTTAAAGTCAAGCTGTTCAGAGCTTTATGTATTTGTATTTGTATTTCTTTTTATCACAGCAGATTTCTCTGTGTGAAATTTGGGCTGCTCTCCCCAGGGAGAGGGTGTTCCTACACAACAGCGCCACCCTTTTTTTTGTATTTTTTCCTGCATGCAGTTTTTTTTATTTGTTTTTCCTATTGAAGTGGATTTTTTCTACAGAAATTTGCCAGGAACAGCCCTTTCGTTGCTGTGGGTTCTTTTACGTGCGCTAAGTGCAAGCTGCACACGGGACCTCGGTTTATCGTCTCATCTGAA
Organism: Babylonia areolata; assembly: GCF_041734735.1. Classification (NCBI taxonomy): domain Eukaryota; kingdom Metazoa; phylum Mollusca; class Gastropoda; order Neogastropoda; family Buccinidae; genus Babylonia; species Babylonia areolata. The sequence goes on along the minus strand of NC_134894.1, from coordinate 48,600,818 downwards.
TGACTAGCGTCCAGACCACTACTCAAGGTCTAGTGGAGGGGGAGAAAATATTGGCAGCTAAACCGTGATTTGAACCAGTGCACTCAGATTCTCTCGCTTCCTAGGTGGACGCGCTACCTCTAGGCCATCACATTGGGATTACAAAAAAAAAAGAAGAAGAAGAAGAAAGAAAAAGAAAGCAGACACACATTAACACTGCAGACAAATGATGATGAAATGATGGATCTAGCCCACTGACTTCTGGACTTCTTGTTCCTGTTGTAGAGCTTGAGGTGACTGTAGCGCTGGTCTTTGTACTGTGCGCTGCTGAACGTCTGGCACAGCGCCTCAACCTCCTCCTCCTCCTCCCTCCCTTCCTGCCTGAAACAGTCAACAGGTCTGTTCTAGGTTGGTGGTGGTGGTGATGTGTGTGTGTGTGTGTGTGTGTGCACGAGCGCGCGCGTGCGTGCGTGCGTCTTTCTCCACTAGCCAGAGAGAAAAAAAGGGGAAGTGGGGTATAAATCACACAAACACACACACAAACAATGCAAAACCCACCAAGGCACAATCCTCTGTTCTCCTATGTATACAATCCTTTTTGAAGTCATTAGTCTTTATACTATTTGATACCCTGCTTGCAGAGAATGACAGCATGTGACCTATCATTGACTTTACAGGCCATTGGTGTCATTGTTCATTATCTCATTGTGAGTTTGGAAACAGGTCTCTTACACCGCCACACCTAGCCCAAATCCCCATCATGTCCCCAATCCCCATCATGTCCCAATCCCCAACATGACCCCAATCTCTAACATGGCCCCATCATGTCCCAATCCCCATAATGTCCCAATCCCCAACATGGCCCCATCAAGTCCCAATCCCCAACATGGCCCCATCATGTCCCAATCCCCATGACATCATGGCCCCATCATGTCCCAATCCCCATCATGGCCCCATCATGTCCCAATCCCCAACATGGCCCCATCGTGCCCCAATCCCCATCATGCCCCAATCCCCATCATAGCCCCAATCCCAATCATGGCCCCATCATGCCCTAATCCCCATCATGTCCCAATCCCCATCATGCCCCAATCCCCATCATGTCCCAATCCCCATCATGCCCCAATCCCCATCATGCCCCATCACGCCCCAATCCCCATTATGTCCCCAATCTCCATCATGTCCCCAATCCCCATCATGCCCCAATCCCCATCATGTCCAGGTCCCCATCATGTCCAGGTCCCCATCATGCCCCAATCCCCATCATGTCCAGGTCCCCATCATGTCCCCAATCCCCATCATGCCCCAATCCCCCTCATGCCCCATCATGGCCCCAATCCCCATCATGCCCCATCATGGCCCAATCCCCATCATGTCCCATCATGCCCCAATCCCCATTATGTCCCCAATCCCCATCATGGCCCCAATCCCCATCATGCCCCAAACTCCATCATGTCCCATCATGCCCCAATCCCCATTATGTCCCCAATCTCCATCATGTCCCCAATCCCCATTATGTCCACAATCCCCATCATGTCTCCACTCCCCATTATGTCCCCAATCCCCATCATGTCCCCAATCCCCATTATGTCCACAATCCCCATCATGTCTCCACTCCCCATTATGTTCCCAATCCCCATCATATCCCCAATCCCCATCATTTCATGACCCATCATGCCCCAATCCCCATCATGTCCCCATCCCCATTATGTCCCCAAACTCCATTATGTCCCCATGTCCCCAATCCCCATTATGTCCCCAATCCCCATCATGCCCCCAATCCCCATCATGTCCCCATCCCCATTATGTCCGCAAACCCCATTATGTCCCCATGTCCCCAATCCCCATTATGTCCCCAATCCCCATCATGCCCCAATCCCCATCATGCCCCAATCCCCATCATGCCCCCAATCCCCATTATGTCCCCAATCCCCATCATGTCCCCAATCCCCATCATGTCCCCAATCCCCATCATGCCCCAATCCCCATCATGTCCCCAATCCCCATCATGCCCCCAATCCCCATCATGCCCCCAATCCCCATCATGTCCCCAATCCCCATCATGCCCCAATCCCCATTATGTCCCCAAACCCCATCATGCCCCAATCCCCATCATGTCCCCAATCCCCATCATGTCCCCAATCCCCATCATGTCCCCAATCCCCATCATTTCATGACCCATCATGCCCCAATCCCCATCATGCCCCAATCCCCATCATGCCCCAAACCCCATCATGTCCCCAATCCCCATCATGTCCCCAAACCCCATCATGTCCCCAATCCCCATCATGTCCCAATCCCCAACATGGCTCCAACTGAAGCCCAACAAAAAACTTACCCTGGTGCTGTGGGCACTCTGCATGGCCTGATGAGGAACTTGTGGGAGGCATGCCACTGCCACTTGAGCCAGTCAAACAGGAGCACGTCTGCAACACACCTGGTGTGTCAGTAGTGAGTACAACACCGCCACATGGCTATGACAGTTCAAAAAGATAGTCTTACAGTCATATGATAGTTTGAACAATGATAGTTTTAAGAGTCCTATGATAGTTCAAAGTTTAAACAATTCTATGATGGTAGAGTCCTGGGATAGTTCAAATGTTTCAAACTATCTTATATGGTAGTCCAAATGTTCAAACAGTCCTATGCAATTCAAGTACCAGGCAGTAAAACTAGTCCTTCTTCAGCTAAAACAGCCTCATGATAGTCCAGATAGTTCAAACAGTTCTGAGGCAGTCAACACAGTCATGTTACAGTTCAAACAGTCCTACAATAATTCAAACTGTTCAGTCCTACGACAATTCAGTCCTGTTATAGTTCAAGCAGTCCTTTTATTGTTCAAACATATAGTAATTGTGAACTGATATTTCTATGCAGCAATGCCATTTAACAAACTGTTTAACAGAAAACTGCTATCAACACACATACACACACAAATGACACAGTTTCCCGACAGGCGCCATAGCCGAATGGTTAAAGCGTTGGACTTTTGATCTGAGGGTCCCAGGTTCGAATCACGGTGACGGCGCCTGGTGGGTAAAGGGTGGAGATTTTTACAATCTCCCAGGTCAACATATGTGCAGACCTGCTAGTGCCTGAACCCCCTTCGTGTGTATATGCAAGCAGAAGATCAAATACGCACGTTAAAGATCCTGTAATCCATGTCAGCGTTCGGTGGGTTATGGAACAAGAACATACCCAGCATGCACACCCCCGAAAACAGAGTATGGCTGCCTACATGGCAGGGTAAAAACGGTCATACACGTAAAAGCCCAATCGTGTGCATACGAGTGAACGCAGAAGAAGAAGAAGACACAGTTTCCCAGTTATATCCCTTTAATTTCAGGAAGAAATAAAGCAGGTCCTCACCAACTTTTTTCTGCACCTCCTTCGTGTACTCTGACAACAACCTGCAAAAAAACCAATGATATACTTGTCAATCATGATTATCATGCATCCATATACACATACAAAAATGATACACACATACGCATCATGCATGTTACAAAATAACCGTGACAAACCCTGGTGTGGCTGTATGCAAGGGACTTGAAATGAGCGGCATGAGACTGTCACTGAAACAGTACAGGTAATGGGGAATACCCACAAACGACAAAAAAACAAAACACAAAAAAAAACCCACTGAACTAGGGACAAAAATTTGATGAGGAACAAAGGAAATAAGACATCGCAAAACAGAAAAAAAATATTGTGGTGTGTTGTGACATGGTGTGGTGTACTGTATTATTTTCTGTCACAACAGAATCTTCTGTGTTAAATTCGAGCTGCTCTCCCCAGGGAGAGCACACTGTTTAAGTGCAGCACTACCTTCATTTTTCTCTCTGTTTCACTATCAGAGTGGATTTTTCTACACAATGTCACCAGGAACAACCCCTTTGTTGCCATAGGTTCCTTTACGTGCACTTAGTGCGATCTACACACAAGACCTCAGTTTATCGTCCCATCTGAATGACAAGCACCCAGACATCACTTTATGGAAGGGGAAGTAAAAAATCCTGGTCCGTAGGTGGGAATCGAACCTATGGACACTCACTTCCTAGTTAAGTGCATTATGACTGGGCCACCACTCTGATATTTGATTTCATTTTTATATGGATACTTATATATTGGAGACCAAGCTCTAAGCACTTTACAAACACGGGGTCATTTGCACAACAGGCTGTCTACCTGGGAAGAGCAGACTGACGACTGTCACTGGACGCTCATCATTCATTTCCTGTGTCATTCAATCAGATTTCAGGCACAGACAGACATGTAACATTTTACATGTATGACCGTTTTGTTTATTACCCTGCCATGTAGACAGCCATATTCCATTTTCAGGGGTGTGCATGCTGGGTATGTTCTTGTTTCCACAACCCAGCGAATGCTGACATGAACGCTGTACCTCACACAGCCTCACCTTTCTCTGTGGTCGTCCAGACCAAACATGGCTTTCAGGGCCACAAGGATGTAGGCCGCAGACAAGGCGTCCACATTGGGCACAGACTTGCAGCAGTAGGCGTCTTTCTCCAGGAAGGGGCTGCACTTTACCGGGCACTGCCTCACCACCCTCACCACAGATGGCACAAAGCTTTCTGTTCACACACACACACACACACACACACACACACACACAAGATTTCAAACTTATATTACCTTTCACCCATTTGCAGGTACTTAGGACTAGAGTCATACAGACAAAACAACAAAATAAACATGAAAAACAACTCATTTGTGAACAGTGATAACAACACTGATGTATCTAATATAATGTAAAATTCTCAAAATGCACACACATATTCAAATCATATAAATATAATCTCTAAAATTGCTTTGGAATATCATAAAGAAACATACTCTTACATTGGTATACTCTTTGAAAGTAGAACTATGAAACTAGGCTTCTTATCTTAATTTCACTTTTATGATCTTTCTAACAGAAATCAGCCACCTTTATAAATTTTGAAATTGAAAGTTTTCTTGACCTTACAAAATTACAAGACTTAGAATGAAGAAAGCATTTGGGAAGAACTGGAATCAATTCCCAGACATCCAGATTCAGTAACCACTGATAAAAACTCTACCAAGTCCACAGTAACTCTTAAAGAGGAACGCCATGTGGGAATTAAAAAAAACAAAAAAACAAAAAAAACTACAATGAAATCATAAACCGACAGTAAACACATCTATGAAAACAAAAAAAAAATAAAAACGGCAACATCACAAATGAAACCAACCACAAACAAATCTGGCATCAACAATAAATATTTCAGGAAGAAATAAACAAAAAAAAAACAAAAAAACAAAACAATAGCACACATTTACACATAAGTAACGCGTAATACGACTGAAATAACAACAAATCTAATAGATACATGTCAGACTTAACAACATACATAAAACAGACAATAAACAGACGTAAACAATAGCACACATTTACACATACGCAACATGTAATACGACTGAAATAACAACAGTCCAACAGATACATTTCAGGCTTAACAACATACATAAAACAGACAATAAACAGATGTAAAATCCAAACATAAAAGCATGTTCAGGGAAGTAGGTTTCTTTGTAAGAAGATCACTACAATCGGCTTTGGATCCACTCTGTTTACGCATACCCAAATTCAAACACTCGACTGTTGGCCGCCATTCTTTCTCTGTCTCTGGACCTTGTAATTGGAATGAACTTCCTCTTTCGCTTCATCAAGTCTCCACACTCAGCTTTTTCAAGTCTGGCCTTAAAACCCACCTCTTTCCAAAATAGCCTCCCTTCCCTGCCTCTTCCTTGTCTTCAGTTTCTCCAGTTTTAGAGTTATACATGCGTGTGAATGACTGGTGCGAAAGCGCTTTGATTTGTCTCTGCACAAGATTCAGTGCTACATAAATACCATTATTATTATTATTATAATTATTACAATCATCCTAAAAAGATCATCCATAACATATCAAAAGTAAGAAACACTAAAGTGGACAACAGAAAACAGCCAATAAAAGACCACAGCTACTTTCATGTGTTTATTCATCTCTAACATTTTTTTGTTCTTGAGCAATAACAACACACAGCCACTAATACACTAAGTCAATCGAAAACCCAGACCACAGTAGTATTTTGCGCAGGATAGGAATCAGACGCCTGCCTGGGTCTGCACCAGTGGGTCATAGTATAATATATGTGACTGAACACATACACACACACACACACACACACACACACGCATGCACGCACTTACTGGGTAAGTCCAGAGACAGCGTATATCTGATGGTGATGTCTTTTACAAGAAAGGCTGGGACCTGCTCCACGTCCAGGAATCGCAGCAAGATTCCGGTGTCCAGACGAAGGCTCTCTGCTGTCACCTTAGCCTGAAATCAACCAACACACACACACACACACACACACACACACACACATACACATATACACACACACTTTCATATCAGCCAACAACATATCATTGTGCCAGCTGTAACACCACAAATGCTGTTTGGTAAATGAAAAATCAGAGAATTATTGATCCATCTAGAGACTGCCAAGAGGATTCAAGATAACACACATTCAGATACAGATTTTTTTTCTTTTAAAGAAGAAAAACGAAGCTTAGATCTTTTTCTTTCTTTTTTTTTTCAACAGTGTGTTTATTTATTCCCTTACCTTTGGTTTGTCAATTGTAGCAACGTCTGCCTATTTTTCAGTAAGAACACACACTTGCACATTTGCTAAAACACTAGATCACTAGACATAACACCTCACTCATTGTATATATAAAAAAAAAAAAAAAAAAAGGCCCTTGCATAAAACTGGCAGTGATCAGTTTTTGTACTGACTACAGGGTAAACGAGTTTGACTAAACAATTACTATTCATGTACTTTTCATGGATGATAAGATATAAAAACTTGATACATTGTATTTTGTCGAAACATTGTAGCTGGAAAAAAATATATATCAATATATAATTTCCACCGCTTTGGGTTTTTGGGTTGTTCTTGGTTTTTGGTTGTTTTTTTGTTTGTCTGTTTGCAAAAGTAAAATCTCCTTCAATGTTGCAAGTCTGCTGAACGGTATCACAAAAATTCTAAGACTTCCAGACCTCCCAGGGTGAAACATTTATTTCTGGACTTTTTCAGCCCTGGAACTGGTCTTCCTGGTTTTTCCAGGATTTTCCAGACTTGACGTGCGACACTTGTGCAGAACTGCACACATGGTGTGGGTGTATGAGAGAACTTAGCAGCACTAAGTTTGCTTATCGTTAAGAATATTCCTAACTATTCCTAACTCCAAGGTAAAGTCCGTATACTTTGCATTTGTATTTCTCTTTTTATCACAACAGAATTCTCTGTGTGAAATTCAGGCTGTTTTCCCCAGGGAGAGCACGTCGCTACACTACAGTGCCACCCATTTTTTTGGTATTTTTTCCTGTGTGCAGTTTTATGTTTTTCCTATTGAAGTGGATTTTTCTACAGAATTTTTGCCAGGAACAACCCTTTTGTTGCCGTGGGTTCTTTTATGTGCGCTAAGTGCATGCTGCACACGGGACCTCGGTTTATCGTCTCATCCAAATGACTAGCATCCAGACCACCACTTAAGGTCAAGTGGAAGGGGAGAAAATATCGGCGGATGAGCCGTGATTCGAACCAGCGCGCTCAGATTCTTTCGCTTCCCAGGCGGACGTGTTACCTCTAGGCCATCACTCCACATAGGAACATTCTAAAGTATAAGCAAACTTAGCACTGCAAAGTTCGTTATGCAACCCACGCCAGGGGTGTGGAGACTTACGGTCCGGAACAAATGATGATCGTAGGCAGACATCTTCATGTCGGAGTGCAGCAGGTGCGTGGCCTCCATGTATGGTAAAGTTCCACAGCTGACCCACCTGAACACACACATCACAGGTGACTCAGGTGGGGTAATGGTCAAGGAAGCTGACATGACAGGACGGCACCATGCACTCAGGACAACAGCAGAAAATCAAAGACAGTTGCCACATTCCATGAATGAGAGTGAATAGTAAAAGAAAGTAAACGATAGCACATGCATGTCATTGTTGACTTCTCATTCACAAGCTCACAAGACAAAACTAGCCAGTCAGGCCAATATATGACTCCATTCATGAATTCTTTTTAATTCCCTCAACCCAATGACTTTAACTAATCTATGTCAATGTTCAAACGCTTCTCCAATACAAAAAAATACTTCAATGGTATTCACACACAAAGTTAACTCACTCAGGACGGCAAGTTTTCTCCCTTGCTTTTCCCCACGGACAGTCCATTTGTAAGAGTTTGAAAAAAAAAATTACAAAAAATACAAAATACAGAGTAAGATAATGAAACTTTCAGAACTGGTTTATTAGTGATAATGAAACTTTCAGAACTGGTTTATTACGTGTTGGGCTGTTACATAAAAAAAAAAAATCGAATTTCTCATCTTACTTTTACAGTTTTGCCATTATGTTGAAAATAATGCCAATTTTTCACCCCGAATCACCACACCCATGCTCGCTTTCTGCACCTTATTCACATTCTTCTTCGTCATCATCCACCTCTTCGATGTCTGACCCTTCAGTTTGTAGCATTTCAGCAACACTAAAACGTTGCTGTCGCTGCCTTGTTCGCTCCACAACATTTTAAGAACCTGCTTCAGAGGCCACTTTGCTAACAGGCTGCCACACGAGCAGGTGACCAGTCAGTGACTTTGTCAGCGTGTGTACGAGACAGGCCACACATGACAGGCTGGCCAGTCATACCATTTGGTTGTGGAGTGACCCAGAATAGTGCACTCTGGCTAATCACAAAACCATGTGTACAGTGCATGATGGATTTTTATTTTTGGAAAATGCTATTCCATTCCATTGTCCAAATCCAAATACATTATATGTAGGAACCCTCATGTATTCCATTGTCCAGAGAGAGTTAAATAAGTTACCAATGTCACAGTTCAGATCCACAACACTGATGAAGAGGAGATGGAAGAAGAGAAATTGCTAGCAGAAGAAGGAGGAAGAGTAAAAACTAACAAAAACGCAGACACTTTATTCTTGTGATCTAATTTTAGCTCCCTGCACCTGTAATAACAGAGGAAGGAGAAGGAGGAGAGAAGGAGACAGAGAAATCAGTGACAGGAGAAAGAAGGAGAATACCTGGCACAGTCACTCACCTCAGAATATCGGAGACGGTCACCCAGGGAGAAACAAAAAGACACGCAGCGTACAGGAAAGACAGGGTTCTTCGAAGGTTCATGTACCGTACGTTATTCAGCACAGCATCCTTCCCGAACTGTTCGCAACACATTGTTGACAGCATAAATAACACATACGTTTACAGTTTAGGCCAACAGCAAAGCGAGAGCTGTATTATCAGTGGTTTTTCTATTGCAATGGGAAATCATTTACAAAATGCAAAATTGCACTGGCTGTTAGTGCTGCAGCCTTGGGGGCTAGTTGGCCATTGGGACCTATCCCAATGCCAACTATCCTAAAACCCTCTTGGCCGAGAGAGTGGGAATGTAGCTTGGGCAAGGCACTCTCCACTATAATCAAATTCTAGCCCAGATCGTCGGGACAGCAGCTACCTCCTCTGCTGTTCTGATGGTCATAGTCGACAAGACTGACTACCATACAACACATCATAAATACATCACACTGTCAATAATATCATTATACAATATAATAATAACAATTTCTTTTTTTCTTTTTCTTTTTTTGTATATATTTTGTTGAAAAAATGTTTTATTTACATATATTGTTTTTACCTATGTTTTTAATTGTAAAAACCTTTTGACTCACTTGTGTAAACAAAGTGAGTCTATGTTTTAACCCGGTGTTCGGTTGTCTGTGTGTGTGTGTGTCCGTGGTAAACTTTAACATTGACATTTTCTCTGCAAATACTTTGTCAGTTGACACCAAATTAGGCATAAAAATAGGAAAAATTCAGTTCTTTCCAGTCATCTTGTTTAAAACAATATTGCACCTCTGGGACGAGCACCAAAAAAAAAGAGAAGAAATTGAAGCCTAATTATATGCAAACTGCATTTACTGTTATATTTATTATTTTTTTGTATTCTCTAAACTTGGCACTTTGATCTGATATTCTGACACAACAACAAGAGCAGTCATTAATATCATTTTTTGTTCAAACAGGAACTTCTTTTGCTAAGCATGGAAGTTTTATTTATTTTGCAAACGTTTTGGTGCAGTTAGTAAAAAAAGGGAAATTACTCTGTAATTAATGCTAGGGGACTTCATTTGCCACAAGTGAGTCCTGAAGGCCTTGCCTCTCTTGTTTTCTTTTGTAGAAACTGCTGTCTTAAAACAAAACTTCCATCTTCTTCAACATAATCCAGGATTTCAACAACTCTGAACGAATCATCCATGTTCTAATTCACTGTTTGGTTTCAGTTCAAAGGCTATCCTCAGTAACATCAGCCATAATAATCCTGCTGACTTTCTAAGTTTGAGCACTTTATCATAGACATGTTTCTTATTCTGAATATTAATCATCTTTTTTTCTTTTCTTTTTTTTAGTGCTATAATACAAGCATAAGCAAGCTCTAAGTGCTTTACAATCCAGTAGCTAAAGTGAAACAAGAAAGCATACAAAAAGTAGAAGAAACATAAAACAGAATCATTAACATAATAAAAACACAATGCATAAAACTCACAAAGTAACATACTCTCAATACTATAACTGTTACACTCCAACACTCACACAAACACACACACACAGACACACACATGATTAAACAGCTGAAATAACAGCAATTTTCACTTAAAATACATACATGTAAAACGGAGCATAACTGTAATCTGCATGCCATAGATTTTGTAAAAATTGTAAAATAAAGTTTTGGATAGAAAATGTAATATTAATTAATGGTTTAAGAAAAGGAAAAAAATCACAAGATAATATGACACTAAAAGAAAAGAGACAATCATTTTCATAGCCAATAGTTATAAAATAAAAGAAAACGAAGCAAAATGAAAATCAAACAAAATAATGAAACAGTTTTCAGAAATATGACACATATTTCATGTGTCTGAAACACACACACACACACACACACACACACAAAGATACACAGACACACACAACAAACACATGCGGGCACACACACACACACACATACATACACACACACACCAAACACACAACACACACTGAGAAACAACATCTTACCCTGAGTGATTTTGGCTCTGACGAGCTGTGTTTTCTTTTTCTTCTTTGTGTACCATTCCCCTCCACCTCCTCCGCCTCCTCATCACTGCCCTCATCGGATTCTGAGTCAGCCGGCAGTGGAAGCAGCAGGTCAGACACTGGATCTTCCTCTTCATCATCATCGTCATTGTTCTCCAGAGGATTATCACCCTCATAGAACGTCTCCCCTTCCAAAGCAGCGCAAAGGCTTTCTTTTTCCTGCTCAGTAATATTGATGAGGAGTGAGGCTCAGATCTCTCACACCTCATGGTGTTCGCAATAAGCAGATATACATACATTCTCTGTGTGTGAGTGCGTGCGTGCGTGCGCGTGTGTGTGTGTGACTTCGGATTTGTTTATTCAATTATCTGCATATGGTGATTTTGAGAAAAAGCAAAGATATGGTATAAGTATAATGCTAAGGTGTGAGGATTGTTGGGTTGCTGATGTGTGTGTGTGTGTGTGTGTGTGTGTGTGCGTGTGTGTGTGTATGTCTGTGTAAATAAATAATGAAATATGTAGTCTTTGAATATATTTATGCTTTTGTGTATTAAACCATTCATTCTATGACTTCTGAAAGTGATGGCATGTGTGTGCATGTGTACAATGTTTATTATGAAGTGCTTTGAGCTGCCTCTAAGGTAGGAAACGACTCAACCAGTATCGAATAATATCATTACTATCATTATTATCATTAGTAGTAGTAGTAGTATACAATTTGAACAAGGATAAATCTAAATAATGTATGTATGTCTGTATATGTGTGTGTGTGCATGTGTGTGTGTGCATGCATGTGTGCATATGTGTGTGTGATGTGTGTGTGTGTATGTGCATGCATGTGCATGTGCATGTGCGTGTGTGTGTGTGTGTGTGCATGTGTGTGTGTGTTTGTGCAAGGTACAACATAAAATGTGTTATCATGTATGTTTCATTTCATCACACAACAACAACACCAACAGGCAAAAATCATGTCTGTTTTACTTCATCACAAAAGACAACACCTTCGCACCTTCAGTTTGGCTGCACTCCCGCCTTGATGTTTCGAAACCTTGCGTTTCATGACTTTAGGATTGACTGCAGGGTTCTCCATGCCTCCACGGTGCAGCTCTCTGGAAGCAGCCAGCTACTGTACAGCTTCCTTGTAAATGTCCAGTGTCCAGTAAACACTCCCCCACCCCCCACACCCCCATTCGGGTCAAAAACTGGGCATAGGGTAAAATACTTTACAAATGCCCATGCCCTAATTTGTAAAATGTACACAAACAAAAAAAAACCCAAACAAACAAAAATCATCATGAATGAATGAGAATCGAGTCTGCTATAATTATGTAATCTTGTTGCTTTTCAAAGCAGTGCAGATTTAGATGTGGAGATAAAGAACAAAATGCCCGCATGATATACTGATGTGTCATCAAAAAGAAAACAAAACAAGTGAGTGCATGACATATCATCATGACACATGCCAGAGAGAGGGGGTTGGAGGCCGAGAGAAAGAAAAGAAAGAATGATGAATGAATAGTAGAGACAGACAGAGGGGAGACTCTGGTACAGAAACACCCATAACATAACTGGAAAAAAAAAAATCCTCTTGCTATCACCAGTATAATGAAAGACTTATAGAAATAATCAATGCCTAGCCAGTACTTTATGGTGAAACCAATCAATGCCTAGCCAGTACTTTATGGTGAAACCAATCAATGCCTAGCCAGTACTTTATGGTGAAACCAATCAATGCCTAGCCAGTACTTTATGGTGAAACCAATCAATGCCTAGCCAGTACTTTATGGTGAAACCAATCAATGCCTAGCCAGTACTTTATGGTGAAACTAATCAATGCCTAGCCAGTACTTTATGGTGAAACCAATCAATGCCTAGCCAGTACTTTATGGTGAAACTAATCAATGCCTAGCCAGTACGTTATGGTGAAACCAATCAATGCCTAGCCAGTACTTTATGGTGAAACTAATCAATGCCTAGCCAGTACTTTATGGTGAAACCAATCAATGCCTAGCCAGTACATTATGGTGAAACTAATCAATGCCTAGCCAGTACTTTATGGTGAAACCAATCAATGCCTAGCCAGTACATTATGGTGAAACTAATCAATGCCTAGCCAGTACTTTATGGTGAAACCAATCAATGCCTAGCCAGTGAAACTAATCAATGCCTAGCCAGTACTTTATGGTGAAACCAATCAATGCCTAGCCAGTACTTTATGGTGAAACTAATCAATGCCTAGCCAGTACTTTATGGTGAAACCAATCAATGCCTAGCCAGTACTTTATGTTGAAACTATACAAGTGATTGGACTTCTGCAAAGGGTAAAGTACCCAGAAAACACTCACCCCCAAGTTTAGGGTGAAATTTGTGCTTGAAATGTAATGGTTTAATCTTTGATCAACAACTGGTCCTTGATTTCTGAAATACTGCGTGCACAATGTCTTAACCTCTTGACTGCTGCTAACAAGTCTGTTTGTCTGTGAAGGGCTGTCACCTCACTTAGATAAGACAGAGTTTACAGGTGAGTCACAACTGTGTTGTTATGCTTCTTCCTCTTATGATTGCATTACTTTTGTTCAGCAAAATAAATCACACCATTGAAAAGTTGTTGTTTTTCAAGTTATAACTGCCTTTCAAACTCACACCACACTGATCTCATTTCAATAAGGTTGAGTAGTCAAGGAGTTAATCTTCAAACCTAAAAAAATTAATAAATAAATAAAAGAAAAAAAAATTCAGGTCACACTTACCTGTGCCAGCCAGCGAAATCTGCTTTCTCCAAGCCTTTGGGAATCAGGCAGGTCTTTGAGTCCGCAACAAATGCCACTCTCAGCTTGGACAGGTAAGCAAAGTACAGTCGCAGCACGGTCTCCTGAAGAAAAAAACAACAACATTATAATGAATAAAAAGGAAATCAATAGCAAGATAAGACGTGTGTCGGTAAACGAGGGATGGTCACAACACATAGGTATTTGTATTTGTATTTCTTTTTAGCACAACAGATTTCTCTGTGTGAAAACTGGGCTGCTCTCCCCAGGGAGAGCGCGTCATTACACTACAACACCACCCTTTTTGTGTTGTTTTTTTCTGCATGCAGTTTTATTTGTTTTTCCTATCAAAGTGGATTTTTCTACAAAATTTTGCCAGGAACAAACCTTTTGTTGCCGTGGGTTCTTTTACGTGCGTTAAGTGCATGCTGCACACGGGACCTCGGTTTATCGTTTTATCCAAATGACTAGTGTCCAGACCACCACTCAAGGTCTAGTGGAGGGGGAGAAAATATCGCCAGCTGAGCCGTGATTCGAACCAGCCCGCTCAGATTCTCTCGCTTCCTAGGTGGACACGTTACCTCTAGGCCATCACTCCAAACAAGGGTGCTTGACAAACCCTCAGGTGGGTCGCTTCTAAAAGGACACGGCCAAGATGGTAGAAGAGATGAAGCGTGATGGGACGCGATCACTGACAACTGGCACACACATCTCTATTACTTTCATTGCAATGATCCCGTCAAAACACGCGCGCACCTGAAATACAGACTACACACTCAAGTGGTGGGACTCACATCACTGCACTGGATACCAGGTACCAGAAAAATGAACAGCGTGGACACAAACTGCACGACCAACATACAGCATTCAACATGTACTCATACATACGCATAAGCAGCTGCACCTGCAAGCATGCACTTACATGCACACATATACACATTCAAGTAGACATTGCAATACACAAGATTGTATTAGTGTATAAAGGACACACTCAACTGTGCACCCACACCAATATATTCTAAATACATAAACAAGCAGGCATACATGCAAACACAAATACACACACACACATATGCACACACACACACACACACACTCAAGCATGAGTGATATGGGTGTGTGTGAGTGTGTGTGTGTGTGTGTGTGTGTGTGTGTGTGACGGTGTGTGACTGTATGTGCATGCAAGCTTGAGTGGGGATGAGGGGTTGAGGGGCAGCATGTACAAAATATATTTAAATGCATGCTTGTATGTATCTATACATATTGTGCATGTTTTTATAGTTTGCTATGTGTATTTTGGTGAGTATGTATCATGTAACATTAATATGCATTGTGTGGAATATCAATTATCAGTATAATGCATTGTGCAAAGCAGTTTTCTGGCCAGAGTGCTATATAAGCATCCCTTGTACTGATATATACATTTCATTCTGATGTACCATCACTACCTTCACTGTGTGGTGTGCCCCCCGGGTGATGAGGGCGTCTGCCTGGGCCTGAAGGATCAGCTGGTAGGCCTCGTACCTGGTCCATGGTCGTCCTGCCTCGTACTCTGTCACCCAACATCGACAGCTATGCTCACACATGTGCAAGTCCACACTGCATAAGTATACTAATTACTATATTACTAGTAAAGTGATGGCCTAGAGGTAACGTGTCTGCCTAGGAAGCGAGAGAATCTGAGCACGCTGGTTCAAATCACGGCTAAGCCGCCAATATTTTCTCCCCCTCCACCAGACCTTGATTGGTGGTCTGGACACTAGTCATTTGGAAGAGACGATTAACTGAGGTCCCGTGTGCAGCATACACTTAGTGCAGGTAAAAGAACCCACGGCAACAAATGGGTTGTTCCTGGCAGAATTCTGTAGAAAAATCCACTTCGACAGGAAAAACAAATAAAACTGCACGCAGAAAAAAAAAGACAAAAGGGGGTGGCGCTGTTGTGTAGCGACACGCTCTCTCTTGGGAGAGCAGCCTGAATTTCACACGTAGTCACTAGATGAAACAATAACCCGAGGTCTGTGTGCAGCATGCACTAAGCCCAAGTCTGAGAACCCACAGTAGTGGCAACTCAGCAGTTGTTTTATGTCTTCTAATTGTGTGCACATGCTCCAGACACAAGACCTATCGGGAAGGGACCGATGAATCATGGGCTTACTTTCACTTTCACAACTATCATCAAATGATGACCACAACACACACCACATGCTGGGTATCACTATGTCAGCTCACTCTTTCCTTTAGTTATTATAATCATAACAATAATAATAATTTCATATAGAATTTCTAAACCCTTCAAGGTGCTTTACAATAACACATCAAAACACATATATCATGAACACACAGACACATATGTAAACATAAACATACAGAGCTCACACTTTCCTTAAGTAATAATAACAATAATAATAATAGCATAATTATAAAGTGCTTTCAAACCTCTCAAAGGGCTTTATAATGACATGCCAGTCAGACATAAAGCACACAAGAACACACATAAACATACGCATTAAAATGAACACACGCATGTACACAAATACCAAATCTCCGCACTCAGCTCTTTCAAGTCTGGTCTTCAAGTTAAAACCCACCTCTTCCTAAAATAGCCTCCCTACCCTGCCTCTTCCTTGTCTTCAGTTTCTCTAGTTTTAGAGTTATGCATGTGTGTGAATGACTGGTGCGAAAGCACTTTGATTTGTCTCTGCACAAGATTCAGCGCTATATAAATATAATATGATAATAATAATAATAATAATAACAAAATATGCATGGAAGAAATATATGTGGATCCACAGAATACAGGCATGGAACTATGAAGAGACTACTTGAATGTTTTTGAGATTTGTTTTAAAGGAAAGTTTAGCAACCCTTTCATTTCAGCTTGTCTTGGGTGATTAAAATTCTAAGGGAAAATAGTCAGTCATGTAATTATCAAGCAGCAAAATAAATCTGTGGAATTTCCAAACCTGTAAACGTGCAAAGATGACAGTCATATCAATAAATTTCCAGGTAACTTAACTCTTTCTTTCATTTACTTCTATTTATTCTCTTGATCATGTTGATGCTCTTCACACCTTTCTTTGTTATGTTTGTAATTGGATGTTTCTGGTTTTGTAGCTGATGTGGTGTCGCATTTACTTTAAGGATTGACAGCATGCATACTTTCGATTCAAGCCTCCTTGAAACTCAAACTATAGTATAATTCGAAGTACCATTCAGGGGCCACACATGTACTGAACCATGTCCATTCTGACAGACTAACGAGACTCACCACTGCGCCCTTCTCTGGATCTTTTCTCTCTCTGGACTTCCCTCAGACAGACAGATGATCTTTGCAGATGAGTATCATCGAACTCCATCACAACCATACTCTGAAAAATGTCAACATACACACACACACGCACACGTGCACACACACAGTGCCCCCCCAGACCCCACAACCCCCCCACACACACACACACACACAATGCCCGCACATATGCATTCACATACATATGCACACACACACACACACATTTTGTGTGTTTTTATTGCTCAGTCACTTTTGTTGTTGTTTTCATCAAATCAAATGAAAAACATTTTGGCTCCCATGTTTCTGACTACAATAAATATTTCCAGTGAATCATCTTGATACAATGTATAATTTACAATCATATCATATGATATCGTATCAATGTCACAACTTTTACGCTTTATTAGCCTTTTGCCTGATCATTTGGAATTTTTCAACTGTTTATATGAGTGCTTTTTTTTTTAGTGCACATTTACTCATGGAGAAGTTTATTTTGAAGCCATAATCTTTCCAGTGTTCATCATTTTTCTTTTTCTTTCTTTTTTTTTTATTTTAAAAGTGTTCTCGCAGTGACAATGTGACTGGGCTGATTGTTCCACAAGTTAACAACCTTTTAGTAATGTAGTAGCAGTAGTAGTAATAGTAGTAGTAGTAGTAGTGTGGGGACTGGCATTTGACTGCCTAGGCCTCTCAGCCTTTTTAATGTCCCCTTCAATATCGGTCTCGTTTTATTTGTGGGATACATATATGTTTTCTTTTACATGTTCTGTAAATCACTCATCAAAGTCAGTAATTTTTTCTTTTAAATTGATGTTCATGTCAAGGAGATTTTTTAACACATTAGCATTTTGTGCAAGTTTAGTTTTGATTGGTAGTGCATTCCATATTTGTACAATTCTATTAGCTAATGAATTTTTCCGTAGGTTAGTATTGCAGTGCTCTTTACAAATTTTCATCACTGAATTTCTTGTACTCTCATAATCAGATTCATTCTAAAAATATTATTCACATTGACTTCATTATAGCAATTTAACATTTTGTATGTTTCTATTAAATCCCCTCTTAGCCTTCTTCCCTTTAATGAATGCAGATTTAAGTATATAAGTCTCTGTTGATAGCTCATAGATTTGCATTCTTTTAATATTTTAGTTGCTCTTCTTTGTACCCTTTCTATAGCTACAGATTGTCTCTTCAGGTATGGGTGCCACACAATATTACCATATTTCACTTGTGATCAAGCTAATGCTTGATATAGTTTAAGAAATATATCTTTATCTAAATAGGTAAATGTTCTCTTAATTATTCCTATCATCTGGTTGGCTTTGTTTATTATATTCTGTATATGTATGTCAAAAGATAGTTTATTATCAAAAATTATGCCAAGGTCTTTCTCACTTTGACATTTCTCAATGTCCTGTGTGGCGTCTTCTATTAGCAAATGGTATTTGTTTTCTGGATTTTTTTCTTCCCATGTGCATTACTTTACACTTTGATACGTTAAAATATAGATTCCATCTATCAGTCCAGTCTTGTAACTTATATAAATCCTTTTGTAGTGTAGTATTATTTTGTGCATTGCTGTAAAGTTTAGTATCATCAGCAAATATTTTGCATTTGCTTTCTATACTTTCCGGATGGTCATTTATGTATATTGTAAAAAGCACTGGGCCAAGTATGCTACCTTGTGGTATACCACTAACAGTAAAAGAATTAAAAAAATAAAAAGTAAGAAAAAAGGTTTGATTTGGTGAATGTTTAAGTCATTTTTAGTGGGTGTCCCCTGGCATTATGAGTAGTCATTTTGAGTAAAAAGATCAATGCCGTCGTAAATGACATTCTCGTCGGGATCTTCACGAAGCACTGATCGAGCTTCATATCGACGCCCAGCTACTTCGTACAGATTTTGTGTGGTGCCCTTAACATAAGTTCCATGCAAATTTTTATATGGTTCAATCATATCACATATTTCTAACTGACTATCATCATCCAGACTTATCCTCAACTTATCCAATCGCACAATTTTTGTTTAATTCCTTTAAATCAATTCTGTTAGAAGTACGTACCTGAGACTGTGTATTACACACTGTACAGAAGAAGTACCCATCCTCTTCATAATATTCGTCTTCGCCACACACATCACAAACTGGCATTGTTTCTGCAAAGATGTCATAAACTTCTGCTGATTTGTTGCGCGGATGACACAAGCCCTTAAGTCGACAGAGACTGTCACGGTCTCACAAGTGACACAAACAGGATACACGTGTTGTAATGTTTGCATTTAAATACCGGAATATACTGAAATACGTGATTGCACTGTTCCCTGTCTGTTATTCTTTTCACTTTGGTAAAAGATACACAACAATCGAATGAATAAAATGTTGGTTAACTATGAACGAAGATTTTGTACTATAAATACTAGCAGGAGAAAAGCAGGAAATCAGGCTTTTTTTTCCCCTTCACCATTGTCTTGCAATCAAGAAAAAAAACCTCTCGTTTTGCGTGGTGCGCCTTATGACGTCATTTGAGCTCTCAAAGATGGCTGCGCCCATGATCGAATAAACCATGAATACCAATTCCGAAGACCAACTTTGTTTACATCATATGCATGTTGTTTTATCGCTCCTGATGTAACAGGACTTTCGACAGTTCATAGGCTTTCGGTTAAGTCCGTCAGCGTATGTTGTACGACACTCTGACGCCCGAATATGGCTGCTTCAAATGTGAACGTCGAAAAACTTGTGATTTTGAACAGGTATTTATTTGATCATTGAACTCATAAGTCAGGTTGTTTTTATGTGTGGGTTGTTGTTTTTTTATCATAATGTTGTGGTTGATATACATCATGTAATTCATTCAAATTTCTTATTGCATGTTATGTTTGTTTGGTTTATTTTTTCACGAGCATAAATATGAGATACATTTTGACTGTACACGTCTGCACAGATAGATTCATGAGCATCCTTCCCCCCACCCCACCACCACCCTCCCTCCATCCCCCATCCCCCATCTGGATGACAACGATGGTCATCATCGATCTCGATGGACACACCACCACACGTCTGCACACCCATGTAAATGACAAGAGATATATTTTGACTGTACACGTCAGCTGTACATCCCTGTTAATGAAAAGAATAGCGGAAAAGCTTCCATCTCCTCCCACCAAGTTTCACTTCCTGTTCAACATTCAGATCAACAGGAATTTAACCCTCAAAGTGCTGGATATAATAAAACATACTTCCAGAAATCATGCTTAAAACAAAGGGATAGTTTGCCTCCGCTACCTGTGCTCTGATTTGGGGCATTTGTATGCTTATCAGTAAGAATAAATAGGTAAACCTATACATTTTTGGAAAGTAGAGTGAATGAAGAATCAGATAAAAGTAAGAAAAAGGCTGTACCTTGTAAGTAGTTGGAGATATTCCACAGGATATAAACAACAAATTTTGCAAACTTGTTTTCCAAAAACGTCAACCACAATGTTTATAGGTATTTTCACATCTTTTATAGAGTCAAAATATCAAAATTGGCATTAAACTGTGCAGAAAATGTTCTGGCTGCAGAATCATGAAATGAATATAACTGAAACAATGAAATTATAAGCACTGTATTATTTGTTTGAGACACACCCACCGACGCCACGCACGCGCACATCTACAATACTTTATGCAATCACAGGCAAAAACAGAAATAAATGTTTTCTTTTAGCTCATGTTGCTTTCAAAAGCAGCAAGAATGCTTTAAATCAAAATAATTTCCAGTTTTCTAGCTTGATTTGGTCAAGAAATCACAATAGACCCATGCCTAACCCACTTTACCACCCCTCCCCACCCCCATCACCCACCCCCCAGTTTTTGTGGCTGGAGACACAAAACTGAATGAACAACAAGCAAGCCAGCATGCCCAAGTGTCAAAATAACAAAGCCATTTTCACCAGAATCCCTGTCAGCAAATGAATCATCACTAGTGACAAGGTCACTCATTTCCTGAGCTTTGTCAACTTCAGTGTCACTCATTGTTTACAAAAAATACGAAGATCTGGACTTATAAACTCGGCCAAAGTTTGTGCAAACACAAGCAGGGAGGCAGTAACACCAGAACGAGGCGGTTTTACGAAGGCTGCCGAGCATAGCCGTACGATGTCGGACCTTATGTAAACAGAGCCACGATCGTGGCCCATCGCACTTTACCGGGAAAGCCACGATCGTGGCTCATCGCGCTCTCCGGGCTAACCCTCAAAGTGCTGGATATAATAAAACATACTTACAGAAATCATGCTTAAAACAAAGGAATAGTTTGCCTCCGCTACCTGTGCTCTGATTTGGGGCATTTGTATGCTTATCAGTAAGAATAAATAGGTAAACCTATACATTTTTGGAAAGTAGAGTGAATGAAGAATCAGATAAAAGTAAGAAAAAGGCTGTACCTTGTAAGTAGTTGGAGATATTCCACAGGATATAAACAACAAATTTTGCAAACTTGTTTTCCAAAAACGTCAACCACAATGTTTATAGGTATTTTCACATCTTTTATAGAGTCAAAATCTCAAAATTGGCATTAAACTGTGCAGAAAATGTTCTGGCTGCAGAATCATGAAATGAATATAACTGAAACAATGAAATTATAAGCACTGTATTATTTGTTTGAGACACACCCACCGACGCCACGCACGCGCACATCTACAATACTTTATGCAATCACAGGCAAAAACAGAAATAAATGTTTTCTTTTAGCTCATGTTGCTTTCAAAAGCAGCAAGAATGCTTTAAATCAAAATAATTTCCAGTTTTCTAGCTTGATTTGGTCAAGAAATCACAATAGACCCATGCCTAACCCACTTTACCACCCCTCCCCACCCCCATCACCCACCCCCCAGTTTTTGTGGCTGGAGACACAAAACTGAATAAACAACAAGCAAGCCAGCATGCCCAAGTGTCAAAATAACAAAGCCGTTTTCACCAGAATCCCTGTCAGCAAATGAATCATCACTAGTGACAAGGTCACTCATTTCCTCAGCTTTGTCAACTTCAGTGTCACTCATTGTTTACAAAAAATACGAAGATCTGGACTTATAAACTCGGTCAAAGTTTGTGCAAACACAAGCAGGGAGGCAGTAACACCAGAACGAGGCAGTTTTACGAAGGCTGCCGAGCATAGCCGTACGATGTCGGACCTTATGTAAACAGAGCCACGATCGTGGCCCATCGCACTTTACCGGGAAAGCCACGATCGTGGCTCATCGCGCTCTCCGGGTTAACCTCTTCAGTCCCGGGCGTTATTTTCATTTTTGGCTTGTGCTTCCTATTTGCCAGGCAGTTTGTGAGAAAGATGATATATTTCACATTCTCTCGGAATATGTGTTATATAATGTTAATAACAACAGCTGAAATGAACTAGAAAATATATGAAAACTACATGTGTTGCCGTACATATTTACACATAGTCTGTAAATCCAAAATTCTGGAAATCTGCACATTTTCAGCCCATCATTCACACACAATTCAGACAATATCCACATTTCTTCCCCACCACTCCTGTGTGTGACTGATGGAGTGTATGTCCATGCCTTGTGAACACTATGAATTCCGTTCTGAGGGGAAAAATTGTGGATATTGCCACAGTTCCTTGACAACAGCAGTACAAATGTAGTCAGCAAACTGTTTCTTTTAGTAAGTCATTTCAAGAGAAATAGAAATTACACACATGTGCGCGCACCCACAGAGACACACACGTACACACGTGCGCATGCACGTTTCGCCAGGCTGTGAATGCCTGCACCAGCCCATCTGAGACCACCAGGATAATCAGATCACATACTGATTCAGTGCCATGCTAGCTGTAGCTTACAGTACAGACAAAACTCATTTACCCCACATTCTTCAGAGTGAGCAGAAAATAGCTGTAGACAGAACCCAAACACAAGGCTGATAGCCTGTGTACAGGTCATAAGTCAAAGCAGCAGCAGTAGAACTGTGACCATTTTGGCTTGTGTTGAAGACAAGACTTGACAGACTGGACCAGCCTGGAAATAAAGGCACAAACTTAAAAGTGTTTGAATGGGAAACCCTGCTTCACAGAGCTGAGATTCACAACCTATTGCATAAAGCCATCAAGGTCAAGTTGTTTAAACATGTAGTCTTCAGTGGTCAGTAGCTTGTACACTGCATAATTTGTGATAGTACTGTAAGATGGTAATTGCTGCTGTGGTCTCATTGTTGATCAGGAAGTCAAACTGCATCCAGTGGTCTTCAGGGCCACTGGGAAGCTCAGAAACCCTGCTCCTTATTCTCATCTTTGATTGAATTCATTCATTCAGCCACAATCACTATGTTGTCTGGTACCTGAGGCAATGGCAAGGGAACTTTTTTTTTTCTCTCTCTCTGTTGTGTTTGAGGGGCTCTCAGCAGTGTCTGGCCTTTTTTTTTTTTTTTCTTTTTTTAAATATATTTTCAGCTCTCTCCCCACTGTGATATACCAGGTTTCTTTGGGTTTGACTTTCAGCATCACTTCACAGATTACTTGAAATTGAGCATCATTGAGATTTTGTCTGAAAGACTTACATGTCTTAAACAGGCTATGTGAATGTATACACACACACATGGACTTGCGTTATAAACACACACACATACACACACACACATATACACACACACGCACACACACACACACACACACACACACACACACACTTCACATTTTTATTAAAGAATAAAGGACCCCCATCCACCCCCAAAGTGGAGAATGACTGCAAACATGGCGGGTGTAAAAAAGGTCATACATGAAAAAGCCCTCTTGTGTATATGAGTGAATGTGGGAGTCGCAGCCCATGAACGAAGAAGAAGAAGAACAATGGAGGAAAAAAGCAAAAATCTTAAAAGAAATTATATTTCAACAGGTTTGAAAAAGGCATTGGTTTGCTGCCTCTGGTCTTCTATCTTCCGCTTGGAATTGTGCTGACCATTGTCCGATGTTTCATCTTTCTCCATGCTTTGTTGGTGTTCTACTTTCTCTCCAACATCTCTTTTGTAAAGAAGTAAGTATTAATTCTTTTTTTCTATTTTTCAGTTTGTATGGTTTGGTTCCTTAAACTTTTTTCTTTTAAATTCTTATCCCTACGCAGGAGTTATTTTGAAATAGCATCTTTTGTTATATTCTAACTAATATGAATTGGGTCTATACTCTATACTCATTCAGAGTTGGAGTGATCTTTTGCACAGCTAGGCCATATGCTGGTTTTTATAATGTAATGTCACCATGGTCACTTTGGTTATGCACATGTTTGATAACAATATTTAACAGTATTGTTCCAATATAAACACGGTCACCAGCATTCCATAATGGTATTGTTCTATGCAGTGTTACTGTTATGCTTTATGGTCAGAAAAGTACATGAGATCGGATCATCTCTGAAAAAAGAACATGTTCAGAGGCACTTTATCTGCTGGAACACCTGTTTCGAACAATACTATCAAAAGACACTCTGGTATGTCAATTTCCTTCATCCTCAAATTCCTCTATCCCTGATATGGCCCCATGTGATGCAAGGCAGTAACTTAAGCATCAATGATGATAATTCTTCCCTCCATCCCAGATATGGTCCTGGGCTATGAGCAAAAATGATATAGTATTTCTGGACCATAATTAGTTTAGACAACAATGATAATTCTGGACTATTACTAGTTTAGATAACTTATGATAATAATTCTGGACTATAAGTTATTGTCCAGAATTATTATCATTATTATATGAACTAGTCCTTGTCCAGAACCATCACTGTTGTCTTAAGCTATGACTAGTTCACACAACAGTGATAAATCTGGACTATAAGTACTAAACTAGTTTAGACAACGATGATGATATTTATTTCTTCCATCCCTGATATGGCCCTGTGTGGTAGTCTGGGCTATAACCTGAAATGAATTCTTCCATTGCTTTTGATGAGGAAAACATTACATTGTCTTGCTTGTCGTTTTAAACAAAACCGTGACCATGCATGATAAAAGCACTGACCGGGCACTGTGTGTGTGTCTGTGGTCTGCAGCATACTGTTGCGTGTGATGTTCATGGTGTGTGGCCTCGTCGTGACCACCGATGGAAGTCTGCACACAGATCGTCACAACTTGGTGCTGGTGGCCAACCACATGACCAGCCTTGACCCCTTCATCCTTAACCTTGTGATGCGCTACATTCTGGTGAGTGGGTGTGTTTGGTGACTGTGTTAATGAAATTGAAAACTGCTGATGTGAGAAAGGAAAATAACCAGTGAAAGTGAGTTTCAGAGTCAGTTTCGCTAAGAGGCGTCACTGCATGTATACGGACAAATCCATTTTCACTACAGCACATGCCTGACCATCAGCAAAACCTAACAGACTAGTCAGCCTTGAGTGCATGCATTTATAAACATATATTGAGTATATTTCTTCTGTGAAATTTTAGTCAGAGGACGTCACTGTTGTTGCCATGAGTTCTTTTTCAGTGCGCGAAACGCATGCTGCACATGGGAACTCGGTTTATCACCTCATCCGAATGACTAAATGTTCAGCTTGATTTTCCAGGCAAACTTGGGAGAAATGTTGAGACCTGGATTCAAACCCAGACTCTCATGGACACTGTATTGGCAGATAAGCGTCTTGACCATTCTGCCACCTTCCCCCTTGACAGCATGAATGAAAACTGGTAATGTGAGAACAGGATAATACGCAGTGTCAGTAAATTTTTGTTTTCCTTTTCCATGATGATTGATGTGTCATCTCGCGAGTCTCTGACATCTTCATCGTTCACAGTGAACCTCAATGATATGTACTAGTTATTGATCAGGAAAGGCATAAAGATTATTCATTTATTGCTATTTCTCTTGTGTCTTGAAATGTTATATTTTCTGAAAATGTTTTCCTTTTACAGTATGATTGCTAGGTATATAGCATTAAATCAGGGAAGGGTGTATCAGTTATTCATTATTCATTTTTATTTCACTTTCTTATAAAATCTGTTGATGGTTTGAATGAGCCAAAAGAAAGTTTTGTTGCGTATGAATCAAACAATAAAGTCTTTAGTACTAAAGCGAATGTGTAATTGTGTGTTTGTGTGCTTTATAAAATACTGTGGAGATTTCAGACATTTTGATACAATGAGAAATTATTTAACATTTCTTGAAGAGAGCATTGTGTTTGTGTTTCTCTCCAGATGGTAGAGCATTCCTGGAGTGGTGAAAATTTTACTCAACTTTGCAGTCAAGTGACTGTCTCAGGGCAGATGAGCAAAGACGACAGGGTGCAGTTCATAATGAAAAAAACAGAAGGTTGGTTCATGGCATCATTTACCTTCTGGTCTGCTGTCTGTGTCTTGTGAGTCTTGTGAAGAGAAAGCAGCAAAGATGTCAACTTGTTACGTCATGCACACATACACCCCTGTAAAGATTATCTTATCAGTCTTTATACTGTTATTAAGATGTGAACAGTCCAAATAGGAAGAGTATTACTCACAATGCCCAAAACTTGAAAAAATTGACAGGCATGCATGGAAAAACAAAAAACAAAAAAGCAAGTAAAGGGATGCAACCCATCCAACTTTCAAGAGAAAATTGTACATCAACTCGGGTGGTTTCCCATTGGCCCATCCCATGTGATGCAAAGATGGAAATAGGACTAGAAGTTCATGTATCCAAAAGGAATACAAAATATGAGATATGTCATATATGCAGTGGCAGAAAACTGGTTAATAGCAAATCCATTGGGGGGAAAAAAAACAAAGGAATTCATTTTAAACAAAAGGACTTTCCTCTTAACAGTGGTAAAATAAAGCATGAGGCAAAGACTGTCTTACTGTTTTGATAGTACACACATGTAAAGCACATGAATAACATTTATCTCATTTATCATAGGATGTGTGTGTGCCCCCCAAAACTGTATGAAAGGCAGTACTCTTTCCAGAGCAGTGAACATTGATGCAGAGATCACCAACAGAATTGCCACAGTCAGTGCCACCTGTGGGAGATTCTGCAAGAATGTATGGGAGCAGAAATGACTCAGCCTTACTTCCAAGCTGAAGGTCTACCAAGCAGTGGTACCCACCACCCTTCTCTGTGCCAGCAAGACCTGAACTGTCTACCACAGACAGTTCAATCAGTTCCACTTGAGCTGCCTCTGCAGACATCTTCTTCCGCCTCCACTGCAGCTCCTACCCACTTGTATCCCATATGTGGGCGAGCTTTCTGAGCCTGAATTTGGCCTCACCAGTCACCTCCAGACCCACAACCACAGATCTGACACTGAAGTCATGGTCATCTTCAACTCTGAAGGATGGACAACAATAACAATGTCATATACATTAGAAATTTTTTTTTTTTTAATTCAAAAAAACTGTAAAAGTTAGTAGTTATGTCTCATTTATTGTGACTGCTCTGATTACTGTTCATTACATTGGATTTTCTCCTCAGTCATACACTTACATTTCTGTTTCAGAATCCAAGGTTCCTCTTCTTTTCTTCCCTGAGGGCAGAAGAGCCAACAGCGCATATGGACTACTTAAGTTCAGGTAAATTATTTGAAAGACAGCTTAAAACCAAGGAGTCTTGGTTATGTATTCATGTGAAAGAGAACCTCTGTGTGTGTGCGTTTGTGTGTAGTGTGTGGGCGTGTGCATGCATAAAATAATGAACTTAAGTGAAGTGAAGGGTCTCATTGGAGACAGCTTGATAGTCCTGTATGAACAGCTTTATATTCTTTTCCTTCATGATGCAGCATGTCATGAAGCCATGGAAATGAGGTGTCACCACAAGATACAAAACATCAGATACACTTATCACATCATCAGTGAACAAGTTTGCCAGACCATCAAGCAGTACATTGCACTTCAGGAAGAACTGCTGATATCAGTTAAGAAAAGAAAGCAACAGTGGTATGGCCACATTACAAGATCCAGTGGCTTGCTAAAACAGTCCTCCAAATAACTGTTGAGGGAGAGACAGAGGAAGAGATAGAAAGAAACAACAGACTTACAAAATTGTAGAATGGACAGGGAAGACATACGCAGAGACCCAGTCTTTGACACACAACCAACAGAATTTTGGAGGAATTTGGTGAGCACTTCTTTGTGGCACCCCAATGACTCTTCACAGAGTTGAAGGAAAGAAGAAGACCACACACACACACACACACATGCACACACACACACACACACACACACACACACACACACACACACACACACACACTCTTACTCACTCAGTCTCTCTCTCTCCCTCTCTCTCTCTCTCACTGTCTTACACACACAGATTTATATATTTATAATATATATATATATATATGTCACAGCTGGTGAAATGTGAATATTGTGTCATTTCAGGGTGCTTCCATTTGAATTAGGTGCTGCAATTCAGCCTGTAAGTCTGTTTACTTTGTCTGTGCATGTGTCTGTGTGACGTATGGATGTGTGTGCATGCATGTATGTGTTTGCATTGATAACAAGGAATTGAGTTTCACTTTTTTAACCCCTAGGCTGCCTGCATGACGAGATAACTCGTCATGGCAAGCATGTATGCTTCGCTGCCTGCATGACGAGATAACTCGTCATCGAAATATTCTGACTTTTCCCTGGTTTGCATTCACTTCCTTGGCAAAAATAGTGGTAGCTTTAGCCTGGGGAATCTCTCTAGATTCTATTCATAGCTAGAAACCCCATCTACGTCATGAAGCAGTCCTTTATTTGAACGTTTTGGTTGGGTCACTGTCCAAGTGTTTGCCTGACTTCGCTCCTCGCTCGCTAAACAAAATGTCGGACTGACGCTGTGCTCAAGACATGCGATCGTGACGAACTAAATCAACCATGATTTCTTTCTTTAGCTGATGCTCAGAAAGAATTGAAGCGTAAATTCGAAGGAGAAGATAGTGATGAACATTTATAGGACGATCTGATAGAAAATAAATGAATAATGAAGAGAGTGGCCAAGATGCAACTGTCAGTGAGTGATGCCTGCTGTACACATGTTAGCAGATGACAGATGACCGAATTAGCAGCAGAGCGATATTCTTGGCACGCAGCCAACGCGGTCTGATGAGAACAGAATCAAGTGATCGTGTGAGAGGGGTGAGGAGGAGGGGGGTGGAGACTGAGGGGGCGTGGCTTCACATCCATCTTATCACTTGGAGAAGTCACAATGTATTGTGTTTCTAAATCTTAAAAATATATATATATATTGTGGTTGTTCTAGTATGATTTTGTGTTTGCAGATATCCATTTGTCCAGAAAATATGATGTTTTTGTGCAAATTACCTGACTAATGCTTGTAATGAACAAGTTGAAAATGTGACAAAAAACAAAACACTGATTTCAAAACAACAGCATGTCACTAAAAATATATAAAATGGGAAAACAGCATGTGTTTTGTATTCTTTATTCATTTACCTTTCAGAAAATATATACTTTTATGGGTCTTTCTCCAATAACAAAGAGCACAGAATTTTTTGAAAATTTATACCCGTTTTTTTTTTTTAAACCCTGGCAAATAGATTTCACTTAAATCTTATTTTCCTGGCAGCGAAAGGGTTAAGTAAACAATTTTTTGCAGTAACAAAATGAAACAAAAAATTGTCACTTTCAAGTCCAAAGTTCTTCATGCAGTATCTTGACATTTGAATAACAGTTTTGATCAAGATATATGATAATGACTCATAGTGATATTTTCATAAAACAAGAATACTAAATTCATATGAAAGAGAGGAAACATGTTTTCCTTTTCATGTTGTTCATCCTCTGAGACAACAGATGATCAGACTACAGCATCTTTTTCTTTTCTTTTCTTTTTTTCACTCTTTTTCATAAATGCTTGTGAATTTGCCTGTTCACACTTTTCTCTTTATCAGTTAGTGTATGATATTTTGTTTTGTCAATGGATATCCTCTTTTTGATAATGCTGATTCTGTTTTCAGATTGGAATCATAGCCAGGAGATGGTTTTTCGACATCAGTATTGTAAGTACTCTTGACACACACACACACACACACACACACACACACACACACACACACACACACACCCCACTCCAACACCACCAAGAGAGAGAGAAAGGGAGACTTTTACATTTATAAAGCAAAACATACACTCATTTCTAGGTGAGAAACATAAGATTTAGAAATAATCATATTGTCAGAATGAATTTACAGCAGCAATACACACAACATTAAAAGAAAATGCACACATAAATCTAAATAATGAATATAGTAAATTTGACAATGTTGTCAGTGTTTTTTTGTTCCTCCATAAATCAGTGATGATTATGATTGTCTTGACAGTGTCATTAATGTTTTTTTTCTTCCTTTTTTGTGTTCTCCCCTACAGTCCACATTCAACAGTCCTTGGTGGATGGACCTGCTGATCACTTTTTTTGTTCCTTTCACAGTCTTCAGTATCAAGTAAGAGCCTGTTTGTTCTTCTTTTTCTTCTCCTTCTTCTTATGTTATTTTTTTAAACTTCTTCCTTTGTTTTTTTAAACCTTCCACAGTGGATCCCTACCCACCCACTTCCTATTCTTCTTCAGTTTAACGTCTTTCCACTTGAAGTGATATTAGTACTTCCTATTCTATGCAACAATATCTTCCAAATATTTGCTTGTATTTTTATGTTGAATATTATTAGCAACTTATCATTTACTGATTCCCCATCTGCTGAATAGATTTTATCTTCTTCTCACTGATACTTTTTTTTGGTTGGTTAATACACCATCTTGTGGGAGGGAGGGGGGGGATGCAGCAAGGGGGGGGGGGGGGTAGTGGTGCTATTTTAACCTCAGATTTTCCTGCAACATCAAGAGATCCATCAATGGCGCTTTTTTTCTGGACCCTGTACTTGGAGTGAGCTTCCTCTTTTACTTTATTAAATCACTGCACTCAGCTCTTTCAATTCTGACTTTAAAAACTCCCCACCTCGAAAATAACCGCCCCTTCTTCCCCCTGCCTCTTCCTGGTCTACAGCTTGCTTAGATTTCTATGTACATGTATTTATAAGTATTGTCTTTCCTTCCTCTCAGTCAGATCTATATGCATGTGAATAAGTGGTATGGAAGCACTTTTGTTTGTCTCTGCACAAGATTCAGCAGGATGTGAATACTTATTATTTATTTATTTAATTATTCCAGACATGATGGTGTGCAGGTACCTGCCCCTGACGGAGTGTCGGGACTCAGAGAGCAGTGAACAGTTTTCGGAGCGCGTGCAGTCCAACCTGGCCAAAGGGCTGGGCGTGGCAGCCTCTGACGTCACACTGGCCGACGTCAAGGAGTTTGTGAAAAACGGACGGCAGGCCAGACCTGTGGCAACATCCATGTCACGGTCTCCGTCGTCTGCTTCCAGTGAGTTGTTGGTGGTCTCTATGCCACGTCCTTTAATCTCCAGTGTGTGTGTGCCTGTAGCTTGCTGTGTTTTCTGTGACTGAGGGGACACACTGGTGGAGGAAGGGATGGAGGGAACATTGGGGCTGGTTGTGTGTGTGCATTCTGTACTGTGTTTCTGTTACCTGTTGTCCGTTACGTCCCGGGTTCTGTGTTGTTCTTTCATCCCACAGGGTGATGTGACAGAATCGATTAGATGTTGGACTTCTGATCCAGTGTTCATCAGGGCTTGAGGTTCTGTTTCTGCATGGTGTGGTCTTTGGAAAGGCACTTTCCTCTGATTTTCCTGATTTCAGTTTGGGATGGTTGGTGAAATGAGGGGATTGGGCCCAGCACTTGATTTTTGTGCCCTGTGTTGTTGATATTTGTCACCTGTTTTTCACCTGTATTGTTAGTGCTTTGTGTCCTTGTGCTAAGGAGGCAGAGCACATTATAAATAACCCCCTCCCTCCACGCCCTTTAAAAAAAAAAAAGAATTTGACCAGCCGCCGTGGCAAAGTGGTTAGCGTCACAGAATGACGGCTGGGAGGACGCGGGTTCGAATCCCAGTGGAGGTGGGGTTTTCGGCCCGTGGCCGGCTCCTACCCAGAGTTGAGTGTGCTGTGGGCTTAAATGGGGAGACTGGGACCACACAGTCGAGTGTCATCTATTTCAAGGATGCATCTTTGGGTGTGTTGCTCAAATTACTTGACCAACACTGCAAGTGTCTGTATCTCTCGGGCCTGGTTAACGCCGGGATATCATTATGACAGGAAGCGTAGAGTACAGCCTTGTCACGCAGTCCCAAACCGAAATGGACCTCCATGGCAACATCGTCATCGTCATCCTCCTCCTCCATCATCATCAATATAGACAAAACAGTCTCAAAGTCTGTGGTCTTTCATGCCCTGCTCTCATGGTGACCTCAGTTTCGATATCCCTCCACTTCTGTGCTTGGGGTGAGTCCTGTCAATGTCTTCAGTGTCAGCAGATTCATGGGGGGCTCTTGTTGGAGGAACGTGGTGGCGGTCTCCACTCTGGGAGGGACACTCACTCAGTCTGGCTCCGCAACTAAGCCATTATTGTCGTTAGTAGGGGGCGTAGTAGGTGGTGTCCTAAGTACGTTAAATCAGAGC
Organism: Babylonia areolata; assembly: GCF_041734735.1. NCBI lineage: Eukaryota > Metazoa > Mollusca > Gastropoda > Neogastropoda > Buccinidae > Babylonia > Babylonia areolata. The sequence goes on along the minus strand of NC_134894.1, from coordinate 48,568,082 downwards.
AGGCACCACTGAACACCACCGAAGTGACACAGCAGTGCAGGGTCTCCTCTGGTGTGTGGCCTCCTGGTCACCTAACATCGATGGTTCCCTGCAGACTGCCGACGCTGATACTGTGACAGACGAACCCGGGTGTGGCAGTGTATGGGGGAATCTAAATGAGCGGTGTGGGAGTAATGCCACTGAAATGGTGCAGATGATGGGGCAGCAAAAAAAAAAAAAAGAATTTGATACTTTTTATGGTATGTTTAACAGACACTGTTTTTTTGTTTTGTTTATTTAATGTATTTTTTTTTTAAAGAGCACAGTTTTAATTTTTGTTTATTTTTCTGTTTAAAGAGCAGACCCCCAGTCCATCACCGGATGCACAGAAAACAAAACCAGAAGTGGAAGTGGCGTCGTCAGATCCTGAACTGAATGTGATGCTGAAACAAGTGAAAGATGTTCTGCAGCATGCCAGCAGCCAGGCTGTGCTCAAAGACCTAGGTAATTGAGTGCAAGTGGTTGTGAAAGCTTTCATAATCTTGGGAAAAGAAACGAAAAACAAGAACCCAAACCTTTATGGCTCAAGTGTGATTCCAGCTGAACGACAAAACAGGGGATGGCAAGGGGAGGGGATGATGATGATGATGATGATGTTTTATTGAAGAAACATATAAGGTTCATTTCAATGGGGAGTCGGGGGATAGGTCATTCAGCGTTAAAAAAAAGAAATCATTTTTAAGTAGACAGACATTGTCATGAAACGTAGTAGGGGATAATTCACACTAACAACACGAGTATCAGAATGGAATGCTGCGATGCAAATTGGACGGCGACTTCAGCGTGCACGCTCTAAGCGCAATTTAAAAACTCTATACAGACAGCGTGAAAGCTTTGACACGGTCTCATCGTCATCAGCTCCCATCGGTGCAGGCAAATTATGAGTCTCTGACTCCACCAGAAAGAACTCATTGCGTAAAGCTACATAAGCTGAACAGACAAACAAAACATGGTTTTCATCTTTGATTTCAAGCTTACACATTGTACACTGTATCTGCTGAGGGAATAAATCTGCTTGGTACCGAAACCTATGAGAGTTAATGGGTTAAAAGCCAAATCTAAATTGAGCATATGCAATCTTGTAACAGTGTAATTGTTTACAATCCACATATGGCTCAACCTTGAATATTCTTTTGAGCTGGGCATAAAATTCAAAGCACTGGCTAGTCTGTATCCCTTCTTCCCATGCCTGTAAGAAACTACTTACCAGTCTCTCTCTCAAGGTAGTCGCGCCTACCTACGCCTACGCCTTGCTATTGCCACGCTTCAAAGAGGCTGTTGTCCCGTAAGAGGTTCTTGAGGTGAAACACAAGATTTCTTGCCTGATTCACTCATTGCACATGACATTAAATAGGCCTTGTGAGGGAGTCGCTCTGGTGACATAGTGATCAAGCAAAGCCAGCACTTAACAAATCTCACTGCTGAGGTTACATACAAAGGGTATCTACCCAAATCTCCATGGATCATCTTGTTAGGAGTTTGCTGGCCAACACGTAACAACCTCTTACATGCAAATAAGTGTACCTTTTCCAGACAACTATACTGTTGAAATCCCCATATTTCAGCACCAAACATCAATACTGGCAAAATCTGACAATCAAAAATCTTAAAAAAGACATTGACTGGCACATCACCCAGTCTGAAAAGACACCTTAAGATACATGCTGTCCTAATCTTAGCTGCTAGCTCACTGGTCGCCTGAGCAAGTGAAAGTCTGGTAGTGAAAATCAGCCCTAAATATTATGGGGGAGGGGGAAGAGATGGAGTGTGATGCGTACATATAATTATCCAAGTCATTTTTTTGTTCGCCTTCAGAAACAAGTGTTTGTGAAATTGAAAGTTGTTTACTGGAAACGAAGCAGTTTTATCTCAAGCAGTGCACATCGATCAGCATTTCATTGTTTTATGATCCTAGATCTACTAGAGTTTCATACTTTCACTGTCTTCATCATGACTTTTCGGCTTTGAGTCCACAAAGGGTAGTGATAACTTCAGTGCGAATGGGATGGAATGGCAAATGTCTGTCATGTACAAAAATGATTTTATCCTTGGCATAAAATGAAGCATATCATACAAGAGTATATTCATGATTTCAACCTTGATGTATGTTAAGTCCAGACTGAATCAGTAAATTCTCCTGTAACTACAAATTCTCTTTAACACCAATATTTAGAATGCACAGTGCTGATTTTTATCTCAGTGTTAACAAATGCAAGTGAAATTTGCTTTCATGATTGAAAACACTTTTATTGTACTTTGCTAATGTGAATTTTGAAATTAGACTAATGAAATGTGGATTCACATTTGTGGTACCCTGTCATCACTACAGTTACTGTTCATTACTTTGTTTCTGTATATTCCAGAGCAAACCCGAGATGTGGATACGACCATAACCAATATTCTGGAGGGTCGTGTTGATATTCAGCCCAAAACACCAGATGCTCAGCCTGAGTCACTGCAGAAAGAGGTGAGTTTCTCCACTGTCACAGGCTGATGTAAATGACAATGGAACTGTCATAATGCAAGCATCATTGAGGACAGGTCACATGTCAGAAATGCATTTTTGTTTCAAACCAGCCGAATCTTGTTGCTTATAACAACTACAAGTCAGGTTACGTTTTCTATCATATGTATTGAAACATGTCAGAACATGTTGCATTGCTAGGAGATGGAATTTCTGAATGTTTTCTTCTCTCAACATATTCTGATTAAAACTTTTTTTGTCATCCAATCTGGAGTGGGGTGCTGGCCTAGTGGTAAAGCATCTGTGCAGGAAGCGATAGAATCTGAGTGCACTGGTTCAAATCCCACAGTCACGGGTATTTTCTCCCCCTCCACTAGACCTTGAGTGGTGGTCTGGACGCTGGTCATTCGGATGAGACGATAAACTGAGCTCTGGTGTGCACCATTAACTCAGCACACATAAAAGAACCCATGGCAACAAAGATGTTTTCTCTGGCAAAATTATGTAGAAAAATCCACTTTTATAGGGAAACAAGCAAAATTGCAGGCAGGAAAAAAAAAAAAAAAATGACGGTGTTTTCAGTGTAGCAACATGCTCTCCCTGGGGAGAGCAGCCCGAATTTCACACAGTCTGTTGTGACAAAAAGAGTAATACAATACAAATATCTGTCCTCCAGGTGGATGCGTCTACCTTCAAGGCAGCCAGTTTCCCCAAGTCAGCGCAGGCACGACACCTGTCGCTGCAGGAACGCAAACAGGCCATGCTGGAGGAGGCCAGGAAGCGCTACAAAGAGAAACACGGCCTGCACTGACCGCCACGCCCCTACCCCCCCTCCTCTTCCCTCCCCCCTCCCTCTGCCTGTCTGGCTGAATGTACATGGGTATCTGATGTGCTTGGTGTATGCAAAATCATAATGCAGCATTTCTGACCTATTATCGCAAACGTGAAAATGTCACCACTGTCTGCTTAAGTGGTTGAATGGTTGTTTATATTTCCGGGTATGAATCGAAAGGGAAGAATGGGCTGAAGCAACAACTGGGACTTGAACTGTGGGTAGTTATGAGATATAACTGATTATGTTTATTTGTCTGATAAGTTGATAATATCTGCAAGAGTCATGATATGTTTCATGCATTGTATTTATTTCAGAAATAATGTCATATTAATATTTACTTTATTCGTGTTTACTTCTTTACAAATTGTCTGCTGTCAGTGTGAGATTTCTTGATTTGTGTGTGTATTTTCTTTAGTAGGTATGAGACTTTGTGACTGAACATTGTGTGAAATAAACATTGTGAAATATGTCAGTGGGTCAGGTTCATGTGTCATTGTCTCAGCATTAGAAAGATATTGAATCAGACCTGTTAGATATTTTAGTTCTAGATTTGTTATTGTTGAAATAGTCTATCTGGCTGAAATTAAATTCACATTGAACAAAATAAGAAATAATCAGGGTCACAAGGACTGATTATATGAAATTCAGAAACCACCCGGAAGATATATATATATATCCGCTCATACCATGCAACATAAGTAGCATTTCAGGTTCTGGAGATGCAGCTATGTTTACACTTATAACATCCATGTTTCATTTTGCTTTTCACACTGCTGCTAACAGGTGTATCATAACTGACAAGAAAGTTCACTTTGTGACCTAATAATGATAATGATGATAATGTACATTGCATGAACACTTATGACCACTCTCTCTCTCCCTCCACAATCACCCCTCTTCTCTCATTTCTGATATATGCAAAGTGAGGTGGCAGGCATGGGGCAGTGTTGTAGATGTAGGAATGGGAAGTGCTTTCACGCCATTTAACCTTTCCACATGTTATAAAGTGAACAATGACAAATGCAGTCAGCCTGAAAAGAAAGCATGCTCTATTAAGTCTGAATTCACCCGTTGATTAACCCCATGACTGTTGCATCAGTGAAATGAGATCATTGTGGCACCCTTTTGAAGTGCAGTCTCTTCGTTTTGTGCACCTTTCAATGGCGTCATTGATTCTGCAGAACAAATGTTATGCAAACCAAAGAGGAGATGTTCAAATAAACAATAGTGACTTACAATCCTGACTTGTAAGGTTTGTCTTAACTCAGTGAGCTGACAGCCCTTCACTGATGAGCTTTCTCGTTGGCAGCAGTCATGGGGTTAACAATGCTCACTTGCTACGCATTTTTTTAATGTGGACGCCAGGCACCAGTCAGAAGATGAACTCAAAACAACAGAGATGTTCTCTCAGTCAAGTGGCAACACAGAAGGCTGGGATGGGAAGGTCACACATCACCATTTCAGTAGCCGCTCTGGCAGATTTGGTTAGGCATCGGACTTCTGATCCAATTTTCACCAGTGATCAGTGTTGGAGAGCCCATTTTGGTGATGTGTTCTTGTGAAAGGCACTTATTTTTCTCATTCAAACCACATGTGAATGGGTACCTGATTTCGGTTGGGGAAGGTTAAAACGGCAGGAGAGGATTGAGCCCTGCCTGTGCCACGCCCTAGACACTGGCCATGAATTGACTGCCCCGGTGGCCTGGAGGCTGTTGGACTTTAAAACTTTTTTCTTTTTTTTTCTAACATCACCATTTCACTTCTTTTGCACAGCAGGATTAAAAATCAGATCATAATTTGAAAGAATATGAAGGAAGCACAGACCCCACATATGGTTGAACTGGATCTCAGGTGTTGGGTAAGCTTGGGGCATTTAACTGCCTCGGACATTCACCTCAGTCATTGAGGACTTTCAGAATGTGTGCATTTATTATTGGTAATTTTTCTCTCACACACACCCAGATATTCATTTTACGTGCATACATATACACTCAAAATATTATTTTATTTGCATGCATGCATACATACACATACACACCCAAATGTTGGTTATTTTACTTGAATATACACACATAAGTATCAGGTTACTTGCACACACACACACACTCAAATATTGATGTTTTTTTTTCCTCGCACAGATATCAGTTGTTTTTCTTCAACAGTCACTCTCAGATATGGGTTATTTTGCTTATACACACACACACACCCTTTTCCTCTGATACATTTATCAAGTACTGCAGTTAAACAGGGTCTGTCTCCTTTAGTCTTCTACCTTCAGTTTTCCTTTTCAAAGTTAAGACCAAAAGTGATGTGAGTCATTATACTTCAGTATTTAGACCATTGCCATATTATACCTTTGCCATGTTTGAATCTTTCTGTATGTTATATAGGATGTTTGCGATGACATAACTGCTTTGCTTGTCAGAAAATGTTTGGTGCCTGGTGTTCAGTAACTTGACTGAATGCAAGAAATTTTCTTCTCATTGCATATAACTAGTGTTTTATGATGGACTGCTACCTATGCTCTGGATGAAAACTAGTAAATTAGTCTGTTCGTGTTTCTTGTGAAACCATGCATGATTTCCTTCTTCTAGAATGCTGGTGAATGTTAAAAAAAATATTTAAAAACTTCTAAACTTGCATATCTGCCCATGCATAAAATGAGCAGGAAACAGATGAGTCGCAATTGATTGTGTGATTAAAATAGCATAGCACGGTTGTTTTGACTGAAATGTTCATTATCTGTTACATTGAGCTTTTCTTCTAACAGTTGTTGAGCTTTTTGTCTGACAGTTATTACCTCCATAAGGAATCAAATATTAAGTGATCAACCAGCCAAAAGTATGTGAAGTGTGATATTAAAGCAGTATAATGTTGGAGAGGATGGCATCTTCTTTTCTTTTTTTAATTCAAAACCAGTTAGGTTGAAATAATAGTACCAAACTGCGAAATTAAATACACTTTAACACCAGAAGTGGTGGAGGTTGATGATTAATGTCTGGAGCATTACTGAGGCAGTGGGGTTGTTTTCCAGCACTATTTTTAAGCCTCCAGGAGTGAAACCTCTTTGAGCTGTTTGTTTCCACATAGCTTTGTGTGTGGATGACCACCATTCTTATTGACATGTACCTGTGCACACAGAAAAACACACACTCCTCTAAACACATGATGTGTGCATACATTATTGTATAATGGCTAACTGTTTCCGGTATTGGCATTAAGGTAAGTTTACTGATAAAACGATATTGTGAAAAATGTCAGAACCATGTAACAGTTTGACTGTAAGTGTAAGTCAGCTGAATATGAGTCACGTTAGTTTTCATTGGTGTAGGTTCTCTAATGTGGATACATACAGAAGAAAATTTCCAAACTTTCTTCCATAGACACATTAGTTCATCCAGTATTTACTCAGGCAGGTGTATAACTGTATAAATAACATCTGTTCATAACCCATTGTATCTGCTTTGATTGTGCTGATGATGGTTTTGACTTTGTGTGAATCTGTCAACTGGCCAGAAGGAAACCGACTCCTATCTTTGTATACTTTCACTTCATTTCAACGTGTTGATTTCTGAGATAATAGAATCTTTACTGTTGGTATGGGAGATTATTCCATTTGTTGAATTATAAAATTTTATCCTCTCTTGCTGTTTTATGTGATGAATTAATAAATGTCCAAAACATTACAAAAGTATTTGTTTAGGTTGTTATTTTTTCCTCTTTGGTTGGCTTTGTATTTGTGTGTTTTCTAAATTTTCCATCTCCTGTCTGTAAAGGGTAAAACCATACACTCAGAAAGGTACAACTTGGATTATTCTATTCTACTCTCAATAGCTTGTTTGTGTATGCGCACACCACACATGCAGTTGAGGGACGGACATTTTTGGCCTGGAAGAACTGACAGCACCAAACACTATGAGTGCTCTTCCACGTTTTGCCTACAGCCATTGTCAGCCGTGGGAGAAAGAAAGACCACCAGAGCCGTGTGTGCTGTGTTGTGGTTTAGGCATTCATCATAGGGATAAAACAGCACATCTTTAACTTTTACTAATATGTTCTTTGTCACCACAATTGCTTCAAGGACAGTATGGTTCAAAACAGCTCAATTTTAGCTTCAAAACAACAGAAAACTTAAATATGAACAACTTATTATTTTTCTCAGGATATGTTTGAAATAGTAGGTACGCTCATTACCAGTTTGTCAATACATGCTCTCCTACACATTTTTACACATAGAATCAAATCTCAAAATTAGCTCAACACACAAGTCAATACATGCTCTCCTACATATTTTTACACATTGAATCTAATCTCAAAATTAGCTCAACACACAAACTACGTTTCATGCACAGCATTACACATGGCATGCTGGTCATAAACCTTTGCTTATGGTTGGAAGTTCTGGGAGAAGCTGTAGCTTGTCAAATGACTCAACTGTTATGTAACTTGTGGAAGTACTCTACTGAGGATGAGGATTCAGTCATTCACACACATGAAAGCAAATTACTGACCATAACATGCGTCTGGATGGCAGTTTTATTATGTATATATTTTTTTTAAATCACAATTTCTGCTGACTGGTTTGCGAATAAATTAAGAACTGTTGAAGTGGTAGTCATCATCATTCTGCCAATGGCAATAATCACACCCCCACCCCCCTCGAGTTGGATGGGCTGACCCAAAATTAGGCACAGCCTGGTCCATACTTGCACAAAACAAAACACAAATAGAGAGCTTGGAAAGGGAAACAACTGGGGAGGGGAGAGAGAGAGGATTCAAGATGTATGAGAGAGAGGAACAGGTGGTGACGTAAAGAGAGTGAGTGAAGCAGACAGAATGTTGAGTTCAACAGAATAGAGAGAGAGACCAGGTAAGGAGAGAGAGGGTGGAGGGAAAGGCAGAGAATGAGAACAGAGAGAGGAGGTACAGAGAGATGTGAGAAAGGTGGTGAGAGAGAAGGGAGAGCATGGGGTGATGAGAGAGAGGGGAGGGAGAGAAACAAGCTCCCTTTGCACTTGGGTGGAAAAGAGAAGAAAAAAAAAGAGAGACGTGCGAGCACATATCTGATGAAAACCATACGCAGGCAGAAAGGGAGAAGAGGTGGGGGGGCAGCTGTGAGGTATCACATTTTTTATGTGTTTTTTTCTTTATTCATGTCATATTTGTTTGCCTCCCATTTATATCACAGACTGCAGATGTGGAAACAAAACAGTCACTTGTTCTTTGATTATTACTCTGAGCATTTCAGACAGATGTTTGACACTTCCAACTCTGAGTTCATTGATAAAACCATGTGCTCCTTCTCCTTGCTGCACTCCTGATAGTCCCAAGCCCTGTTCGAATGCATACTGAAAATCTGTGCTGTGAGATTCCAACATGAGCTGTCTGGGTATGATACTGACATGAGGAAAATGTTTTCTGAAAAATACCATATAGTCTGAGATACACTTGCTTGCCTCTGTGATGTCTGTGTCTGAGACCGGCAGTGTGTAAGGGATGGTCTTATGCACTTTACCAAAGAGAAAGTTCAGCTCTTGGTATTTTTCTGCCATGTTGTGCACTTTGTTGTGAAGATACAGACTGACTGTCAGATGATACGTTTTTCTGACATGTTCTTTGTAGTCTACTCTTATATTTATTGCAACGGTTTCCGACAAAATTTCTGACGTGGAATGCTTGCACAGAAATGTTTTGTTTCAGAACTTCACTTAGCCAGCAACAATGGGACTTGAAAGGGCTGGTAGTTCTACTGACTGTTGTGTTTTTGTCTTCGATGCTGTCAGACAGAAGACTTAACTCCTCTCCCACCTCCTTGTTTCTGTGAAATTTGTCAAGTTTTCTTCCAGGAAAGCAAGTTGTGTTTCTGCTTTCTGTTTTTCTCTTTTATCATGTTAACTGATTTCAGCTGATTTACATTCACACTGTTGTCTTCAAGCACATAATCTTCAGCCAAAGTCAAGCCAATATGCTGGTCAAGTGCATGGCAAAAATAAAATGGCAGTTGAGGCCTTGCTCAGAAATGAATGTACACAGTGATTTAAAACAGGTAAACAGTGTATTCATGGCACTTTGCAGTCACAATGAACATCTATCCTGGCACGAAATAAAGCCTGCACAAACTGAAACAACAGACTGCCAGTGTTCTTGCTTGCATTAGATACATCTTTTTCATCCAGCTGAAAAGGGAGGGTGACTTTCCCATGCTTCATGTCATTCAGAATGGAAGTGCGTATTTTCGTCAACTCTGCTGAAGTCCTCTTCATCTCTGTAGAGCTGAGTCCAGCACCTGAAATCAAATTGGAACAAGTTCTCAGTAACCTAGCTATAATGATCATGAAATGTTAAAAAAAAAAAAAAATTATGAGAACAATTATCTAGCCATGATAGCATGACTATCATGTTAAGAAGTTTGTTGTTGTTTTTTCAAATGTTTAAAATCACACTGTACAGAAAGCAAAATACATTTCTCTATGTATACACATTGATATTATCCATTTTTGAAACCCCACTGATATGTGCAGTCTCATCTTTGCAACTTGGTATCTCAGACAGATGTTGAGCTTCTTTCTCTGATCTTGAGACAATGGTAGCCATTCTGCTGAGTTAAACTTGTTTGCATGGCTCATGCCTTTATCAATGTTATAGAGCTGTGAAAAATAACTCCAATCTTTCTCTAACTCTAAGCGAGCATATCATCGTGCTAATCACCTTTGGCTTCAGCCATGTGCTGTGAAACACATCTGCGAAGAATCTGGTCAGCCTGGTGGATGACACTGGTGGAACAGATGTATTGACTGACAACCTTTTCCTCTGTGTTCTCTTCTGGGGGAAGTCGTTGTGGATCCATTAATGCTTCCCAAACCATCTCCAGAAGTGGCTGTCTGTTAACATGAAAACGACATCACACACACACACACATACACATGCACATGCACACACAGTCATACACACATGCACATGCACACACACACGCATGCACACACACACACACACACACACACACACAAAACAGTGAGATCTCTCAACCATCCAGCTTGGATTTCTGTGTCATCGTAAGAGATCACATGTTATAATTCATATTATAATTCACTGTTAGTCAGTCCAGTCCTTTGTAGCTCTTCCTTTTCCATTGCTCTGTCACTTCAGTCATCCCACCACCTCTTCCAATGTTCCCCCCCCTCCTCACCTACCTCCCCCCCCCAACCTACCCCCCCCCCACCCCACCCCCATGCGCACATACACACATAAATATGTTGCTCAAGTTGGGTTTTTTTGTCTAATATCACAAAGTAGTGAAAAGACAAACTAAAGAAAGAAGACACAGATACACAAAGAGTCACACACACACACACACACACACAGATTCATACATAATACATAGTATACATGCATTATGCCATACTCAACCAACACAATTACAGATTAAGCACATTATATAATGGCCCTGCAAATGGAAATCACTCTTTCATGCACAACATTTTTTTTTCTCCAACTAACATACATCTCCAAAGGGAAGAACGTTATGCACTGCTGTCATGGGATGTGATTTTCCAAGACTGATCATCCACAAGAGCATTGCACTCCACACAAACACTACCAATATTTCCATCTAATAACACACAAATAAGTAATCCAGCACTCAGAAACTAAGACTGATTCTCTTACATATCAGCTGCTGATGTCCCACTGATACTGGCAGAGTATTTTTCCCAGGGGCGTTTGTCACTGTCAGGTGCTTCCAACCGCTGATGCATGGCTGTGATGACACTGTCCTCCACCCTGTCCTCTGCCCTGGATCTGTTTCGCTGTAACGCCTCCTCCAGGGGACACGCAACATGTACTATACACAAGCCTGCTTCATCTACAAAAAAATCAGCATGAAATAAGATTAATATCAACAAAGAGGTGTGGACAGCCTATCATATTTGCATATCTGTGTCATATTTTGGTAAGAAATCAGCACATGGTAAACTGACTTTTTGCCAACAATGACAATCAACAAGGTGACAAGCAGAAAGAAAACCTCAGCATCTCTAATCTGCAGAAACATGACTAAAACCAAAAAAAGCCTCCCATTACACTATCATTCAAACTGTTTAAATTTATATAGCAAACAGCAACACAAACAATCTCTGAAAAAACAAGTTCATATTATACTAAATTAATTCAAAAACAAACACATATGTATACAACAGACATATATATGGACATGTACACAAGTATAATTGTATGAATGTGTCACATACACATTTAAACAAAGTCACAGAAAACCTTGGAGGCAAGATAAGATACTTCCATTTACTTCCAACAAGCTACAACCCAGCCAGTACAATCGCTAAACAGCAAAATCTTATTTTGTAATAAACAGAAAGAAACTAGGTTCCTTTACTTGCACATCATCCCAACACCAGCACTCACATTTGCGTGCCACCTGACAATACTGGTAACGCATGCTGCTGTAATGCATGTTGTCATCCACCACCACAAGCCACGAGCACAGGTCACCTTCGCTCACATGTCCGCAACACGCTGTCTTCTCTACAGAGTTCCTCAGCAAGGACACAAATCTTTCCCACAGTGCTGAGTCCACACTGGAGGGTTTGACAAAATAATCCAGCTTACTATTAGTCACAGGGGAAGACACAGAAGGATCATCATCGTTTTCCATCGCACGGATAAACTCTGTGAGTGCCTTTTGTCCATGTGTCAATACATTCAATAAATGGTCCACACAAGCTGTGATCTGAATTCTCATCAGTTTCCACAGGGAATCACCCTGAAAAAAAAAGAAGAAAACTTGTCAAGGAAACTGCACAAGTAATAGAGGCAAACACATGCACATATGCACACGCAAACAGACACACACACTACACACAAATATACATACATACACATAGTGACATACACATATGGGCCAAACACACACACATTCTCTCGTAAACAAAATGAACACTTAAATAATTACAAAACCTCACCTGTTCACAACTATGTGGTTAATTGTTGCAATTCTCACCTGTTCACAACTATGAAAGAAGTTGTGGCTGCTCTCATCTGTTCGCAACTCTGTGTTTACTTGTTGCTACTCACAGTCTCATCTGTATACAACTCTAAGTTGCAACTCTCAACTGTTCACTACTCTGAAAGTTGTTGCTGCTTTGATCTGTTCACAACCCTGTGAAAAGCTGTTGCTATTCTCACTTGTTCACAACTCTGATATGTTGCTGCTACTCTCACCTGCTCATAACTGTGAGCTAAGTTGTTGCTACTCTCATCTATTCACAACTCTGTAATCAGTTGTTGCTACTCCATCTCACCTGTTCACAATTCTGTAATGAGATGTTGAAACACTTACCTGTGCACAACTGATAAGTTGTTGCGACTCTCGCCTGCTCAAAATAGAGTGGTAAGTTGTTGCTTTTCTCACCTGTTCACAACTCTGAGGAAAAGGTTATCGCAACTCACACCTGTCCACAACTGAATATCAAGTTGTAGCTACTCTCACCTGTTCACAACTCTGAGTGATGAGTTGTTGCTCCAGGTGTGCAGGGATCAGCTTGTCGTAGTGAAGCACCAGCACACAGAGGTGTGAGGGCAGGGCTTGGGCCACATGATCCTGGATCTGTGCAGCTAGTGTTGACTTGCCACTGGCTGGCACCCCACACAGCAGTGCAAGGCAAATTCTGCTCATCTGCTTTGTCGTGATTTTTTTGTCCACAGCACTGTATTAATAATAATAATTAGTATTCATATAGTGCTCAATCATGTGCAGAGACAAATCAAAGCACTTTCAAACCAGTCAGTCACACGCATGCATAACTTTAAACTGGGGGGAAAAAAACTAAAAACAAGGAAGAGGCAGGGGTGGGGGGCTGTCTTTGGAAGAGGTGAGTTTTAAGGCTAGACCTGAAAGAGCTGAGTGTGGAGACCTGACGAAGTGAAGGAGGGAGCTCATTCCAAAAGCAAGGTCCAGAGACAAGGAAAGAGCAACAGCCGACAGTGAAGTGTTTGAATCTGGGTATGCATAAACAGATAGGATCTGAAGCCGATTGCAGAGAGCGAGAAGGAGTGCAGAAGTGATGGCAGCTACAGAGATAGGAAGGGGCAGATTTGTGAATACATAACATTTATAACACAGAGTGCAGATCTGGTACTTTATTCTGTTTGAGACAGGGAGCTGATGGAGATGTTGTAAAAGAGGAGTGATGTGCTCAGATCTTTTCTTTCTGAGGACAAGTCAGGCATCAGCGTTTTTTATGCGATGAAGGGACTGGATGGATGAAGCATGCAAAGCAGACAATGGAGAGTTACAGTAGTCAACAGAGGATGGCTGAAAGAATATAAAAGGCAAATTATGCTATCATCTGCTTGTGATTTTTCTCCCACAGTTCAATGTTCTCATGGATGGCTGAAAAAATAAAAGGCAGAACTTTGCATTGACATTTTTCATTTTTTTTAAATGTTATTATTTCTGTAAGTGTAACAGTTGATATGTATGTGCAAATCTGTATACATGTACTGATGTAGTGTGTGTGGTTGTGTGTTTGTGATCTGCATGTGAGAGAGGGAGGGGAGATATGACAATGACAATTATTTTAATGTCCATTCAGCAATGAAGCCCTTTCAACATACACATTCCCAAGAGTAAAACATGCATGTACCTGCACACAAAACATGCACATACTCAAAAGCAAAGCATGTATGTACATGCAAGCAAAACATGCAAGAGAAGGGAGATAGAGAGGAGAGAGAGAGGAGCTGGGAATGAGTGCATCTGTGCAAATGTAGACAGGTGCCCTTATTTGTGGGATTTAAATGTGTGTGTGTGTGTGTTTGCGGAATGATGGTTTATTCATCTGTGAGACACACATATTATCAGTATGTCTCTGTGAGTGAATCATATACATGTTTGTATGTGGAGGGTGGGGCATAGGTATGTATGTGTGCTGGTGGCAAGTGGAGCCTGGGCATCTGTATGAAGTTCTACAAATTTGCATATGCGCTATATGTTTTCAGTTTCAGTTTCAGTAGCTCAAGGAGGCGTCACTGCGTTCGGACAAATCCATATATGCTACACCACATCTGCCAAGCAGATGCCTGACCAGCAGCGTAACCCAACGCGCTTAGTCAGGCCTTGAGAAAAAAAGAAAAAGAAAAAAAAAGGTGAATAAATAATAGATACGCTTACATAAGTAAATAAGTAAATAAATAAATAATAATTATGATATAAAAAAGGTAGTAGTAATCGTAATAATAAAAAAATAATAATAATAATAAATAAATAAATAAATAAGATGACAATGATGATAAATAAGCAAATAAATGTAAAACATGAAGACACACATTCACACATACACCCACACATGCATAACAGATATGCACCAAACATGCAGTTTCACAGTTATGAAAGCACAGTCAAATACATATAAATGTACATGAGCTGCAACATACACACACACACAGACACAGACACACACACACACACACACATTACCCTGCACCTCCTCTACCCTCCTCCTCCACACACTCATTTCTGGTCTATGTATCGCAGCTTCCACGGCACACACACACACACACACACAAACACACACGCGCACACACACACACACACAAATGCTTACTTATACAAACACACACACACACGCCCATATCTCCCACCCCCAACCCCACACACATATATACAAAGATATATATATAATATATACGATATACACTATATGTAGTATGTATATGTGTGTGTGTGTGTGTGTGTGTGTGTGTGTGTGTGTGCATGTGCACGTATGTGTGTTTGTATGTGTGCATAAAATTTTGGGTGATTGCTGAATGAGGCCCATTTAATTAATTGCCTTCTTTTCTTTTTTTTAATTTAAACTTATTTACTTATTTGTTTACTTTATCTATTCATTTTATTCCATTTTCATTTTCAATTCAAAAATACTTTGTCTGCTTCAACCAAAACAGAAAATTCTCTTTCAGCTTACTTAAAATACACGTCAGCAAATATCAAAGAGTAAAAAATGAACAACTGACACACCCTTCACTGACCACCCTGCACACATCAATTATCATGTAAAAAGAAAAACATGCGGGTAAGATATTATTACATTACACAACTGTGTGTGTGTGTGCACACGCGTGTGTGTGCATGCATAGGTATGTGTGTGCGTGCACACATATGTGTGCATGTGTGTGCCTGCATGTGTGAGAGTGTGGGCGCATGCACATGCACGTATGTTATCATTATTAAAAGGAAAATATTCAGTAAGATAATTATAACATTTAAAAAGAAATGCTCATCAACATTTTAATGTTTTATATACTTTTGGTAGGCTATCAAGGCCTGATCAGCATATTGGGTCTATGCATTGGTCAAGCATCCCCTCGAAATCTATATGGTTTTTTTTTAACGGGATGTGGTGTGCAACTTATGTTGATCAGTCTGCATGCTTTCGTGGTGCCTCATTAAAACTGAAACAGAATCATTCAAGTCACACAGCGAATGCAAGTGAATGTCATGGCAACTGCTTTTTTGTTAAGCTTGGGCAGCGCTCCTTTCAAATGGCACACATTTCTTTGAGTAAGGCTTTCAGAGCGCTGCCGGCTTTACACGTGTCTTGTATGCATTTTTAGAGTTTGGGCAGCTTCTTGCTTCGTCTACTGCTGTTGTCGCAGTGACAGCCCGCTTTCGATTTGTTGTTTAGTGTCCCTCAAACATAAACTCTCAGAACATCTTAAAAAGCACCTGTCTAAAACCGTTCGTTTACTGTTAATCCCGTCACATCACCCTCGATGTCTTTAGTAGCCCATCCACTGGAAAGACTGGCAATGGATCGAGTGCACTTTCGGATTTGCATGTCATACGATTGGCTCCATGATGTTCTACAGTCCCGCAGACGAAGATGGTCGTTTAAATTTTCATCCAGTTTTATTAGGTTAGCCATACGTACAAAGCAAATTAAAAGGAAATGTCATTTATATATGTATCATAACATGCCTTAGGTAGGTACCACCCACTCAAGCCCAGTTTTAGCCAATAAGAGGTACTTCTGTGGGCGCTCAAAGGCATGCACGGAATCGTGACGTCACGTCTTTCACATGGTGTGTGCTATACATGGCGACGTGCGAACCGTGTTCCATTGCACAACGAGCAGGAAACTGTATTAGTGTCGTTCAAACTAAAACGGAAACTGACATCAAGGAAACAGAAGCATCAGTCTAGACCTAATGTAAGTCTTTACATACACATAAACTATCAGAAACTCGAAGGGAGAGTTTGGAAGTCTTCATTCCCAACTCGACCATACGGACATCGGGAGGAAAACTACTTCAAGTTGGGAAATTAAAAAAAAAAAGTGACTTTGTCAACCTGTCGGAATGGCGACGAATGGTATCGACGGAGAATCCAGTGCGGATCGAAATGTAGAAATATGGAAGATCAAGAAACTGATCAAGAGTCTTGAGGCAGCCAGAGGGTAAGTTTGAGTCCAGTCTATACACATGAATGATCATATTTGACAATGACACATTGACGTGGTCTTTTGCGTACTGACATTAGTAACGGTAACACGACAGCACAGTGATGGGTAAACCAGTGGTATATTGTCCCCGTGAGAAAGAGACTGGGACAAACGTCACCTTTCCATAGAAATACTAGTTGTTTTTTTTCCCCTCAGAAATAAGCGTTCCATTTAACATATATTTATGATTCTGAAGCTTTTGATTGTGACGTTGTAACGGTTATTTTGATTTTCCAAAGAGGAGTCTGGATCATTCATCCATTAGAACTATAGAAGGAAACAGGAATTTGAAACAGACTGCAGATGTTGAAAGTTGTTTTTTTTTCTTTTTGGCAAAAAGTGAAAAATATAAGAAAACTAGGCAGACTAAGACAAAAATAAAATCATGCAGTAATACAAGTTTTCCAGATTTATCAAATTATTTTGCCACAGGGTATGATGAGGGTCACATTGATCACTTTGTTTCGGGATGAGTTATATTCATGGAATTTTTTTCCTCAAAACCCGAGAGTGTCCTCACATTCAGTTGATTCTCTCTTTTCTTTGCCTTCCACATCACTATGTAGTCGCCCTCCCCTCACATGTAAATTTCATGACACAGTGACACATGCAGTGCAAATATACAACATTAAAAACGGGTGTTATTGTGAGTTTATATTACATACCATGTAAAATAAAACATAGCTCCTTCTAACAGCTGGTGTACAAACATAACAGTTTTCAGAATCCACTCTCACGAAAATCCATTATAAATCTTCTTATTGACAGAAAGATTGTTACATTAGAATATAGTGCATTTTCCCATTTAAAGAAGACTATTGGCATAGTTTCAAATGATTATACATATTACAGGATAGTGTATTGTCCCATTTGAAGAAGACATATTGTTTCACAAACTGGTTTTACACATGTTAGTAATGTTCCTGGAACTAATCCTGTTAAAAGTGTAAATAAATATTGCCAGTTTCTTAGGTGGACTTTCTTAAAGGGAGTGCCTCTCCTCTGTTTCTGTTTAGAATACTCATAGTTCCATAGTTACAAGAAATACGTAGATCTAGAAGTGTACAGCTATAAGTCTTGGTGACATCTGACATGTCACTCTACCCGCAACTTGTTTGCCAGATTGATACCATTTATTGATTTAATATGATCCTCATTCTGTGTGCAGCAATGGCACCAGCATGATCTCTCTCATCATTCCCCCAAAGGACCAAATTGCCCGGGTCAACAAAATGTTGGCCGATGAGTTTGGTACAGCCTCCAACATCAAGAGTCGAGTCAACAGATTGTCAGTGTTGGGAGCCATCACATCAGTACAACAAAGGCTGAAACTCTACAACAAAGGTGTGCCTTTTGGCGTGTTTTGTTTCATCTGATTCTACTGGCAACTTATACATAATGTTAGCAAATGATAGATATATTAGATGTCGGATCATCAGCAAAGAAGCTCCCCCCAAGTTGAAATTGTATGTGATGCAACAGTTTTTAGAGTGATTCCTGAACCTTAATATTTAGTGTGTTTTTTTAATCACTGTATACAAACTTTATATTTTAATGGATCATTTTTAACTTGTGGTCACTTTGTTTTTTTGAGATTTTTTTTGTTGGGTTCTTTTAAGTTTTTTCTTTTTTTATTTCTTTTTCTTTTTTGTGTGAACATGTTGGCAAACAGTAAATTTTCATTTGGCTCAGTTGTCCTGGCATGACAAGAGTGTACCTTTGGTTCAGCGTACAGTTGGTCATTTGACCAGATCACCAGAAAATCAGTTGGTCATTTTACAGATTTATGGGCCATAAACAAATCTCTCAAAGCCCCACCCCAATTCCTAACCTACCGCATTCTGCCTGTACACCCCAGTCCCATCACCAGTCCCACCCCCTTCAAATGTTTGTAAACATTTTCTCTTTGTCAATTACAGTCATTTAGTGGCATAAATATGTGATTTGAATGGTTCTTTGAACTTGAGTCTTTTTTTTCTTCTTTTTTTTAATTACAAATAAGTCCCTGTCATATTTCACTTTTTATTGAGTAAGGGGGTGGGGATGGGTTGTAATAACAGGTAACTATAGAAGTCTGCTGATTTCAGATCAGAGAATTCCATTCACAACAGAAAGTGTTATCTTGTTTTACTAATAATTGTCCCTATATAAATTTATCAATGATTAAAGAATGCTTCTGACTTGTTTCTATCCACTTTTGCAAGATAGCTCAGATTTTTTTAACCATATTTTCTGATCAAAAATGAATCATTCTGTGTCAAAATAAAAATGTTGTTAAATCAGGATAGTTACATATATTTTTAAAATGATATATCGTAATTATGATAAACAATGGTTTGTGTGTGTGTGTGCAGTTCCACCAAATGGCCTTGTGATATACTGTGGCACGATCATCACAGAGGAAGGCAAAGAGAAGAAAGTCAACATAGACTTTGAACCCTTCAGACCCATCAACACTTCCCTGTATTTATGTGACAACAAATTTCACACAGAGGTATGGACTTGCTAGTTACCAGTATTCTGGAATAAGTTTCTTGCTGTCAGAGAACACTAATCTGTTGGATTTGGAATCAGATAACTTTAATAAAAACTTTTTCATATGAGTCCAAGAATGTGAAATTGACTGTTCTAATTTTCATGCCATTGCTGAAAGTTATTTATTAAAAAAAAGAAAAAAATTATGCAAGAAAAATGTTAATGATTTAATGGTCAGTTCTTCTTTTGTATTAAAAAAAACTTTTAAAGATTTTTTTTCATGGTATTCTGATTGTTGATATGTTGTGCAATCTGAGCAACATCATGAATGAGATCAATGTGGAATTCCTGTTTTGCTTGCAGGCTTTAACGGCATTACTAGCAGATGACAACAAGTTTGGTTTCATTGTCATGGATGGAAACGGCGCCTTATTTGGAACCTTGTCAGGGAACACACGAGAAGTATTGCACAAGTTCACAGTTGATCTACCAAAGAAACATGGTATGTTTTGATAGGCAGCATTTAATTTATAAAATCAAAAAGCAAAGTTTGCAGGCAAACCTGTTTATCCACCTCTTTTTCTTTAGATGCGGTGTAGCGTGTATGGATTTGTCCGAACGCAGTGACGCCTCCTTGAGAAAGTGAAACTGAAACTGAAACTTTTTCTTTTCTTTATTTTTAAGGCATTTGAGGGTGCAGTATTAACATGCTTATAAATGACTTTCAGTATCTCTCTCTCTCTCTCTATTGGTGTTTGTTTTGTATAACCGACTGAAACCATAACTCATCTTTCAGAATTCTGTTTAGAAGATGATTTTTTTTTTACTTTTCTGTATGGATATGACTTTTCAAAAATTGAATTTAAAAACATTTAAAGTAAAGTGATGTTTTGAGTAATTTGAAAACATTAAAAGTAAGGTGGTACTTTGACTGATCCTCTTTGTGGCTGCGTCTCCCACTTTCACGTGTATGTACAAGTGGGTTTTTACATGCATGACCATTTTTATCCTGCCATGTAGGTAGCCCAACTTTGTTTTTGGGGGAATACTTTGACTGATGAAAGCTGCATTTAATCACACATACTTAACCGTGACCCAACTAGTGCAGACTCTGGCAGGGGTCTGACATTCCTGTCCTGTGGAAACAATGATACTGATAATGTGACAGTAGAGTTGTAAAAAGTTGTGGTGGAGGGGGACAGCATATAGGTAAATGCTTTAAGAAGTTTTGGTTCTGTGAACAGGTAGAGGTGGTCAGTCAGCACTGCGTTTTGCACGTCTACGCATGGAGAAGCGACACAACTATGTGCGCAAGGTTGCAGAGGTGGCGGTACAGCTGTTCATCACCAATGACAAACCCAACATCTCAGGCCTCGTGTTGGCAGGGTCTGCCGACTTCAAGACAGAGCTCAGCCAGTCTGACATGTTCGATCCCGTGAGTAGTAGATCTCAGTTACTCTGAATCATCGGGTGGGGGGTTTTGGAGGGGAGGGTGGGGGGTTTTGTTCCTATTTGAGTAAGTTTCCATTTCGTAAGAAAGATTACTTCTAAAGAGCAATGTCATTCACAAGTGTATGTGCCCCCAAAGGTATGCACACATTTGTTCGTCCATTTGTAGGCAACAGCTTCTTACAAACCTTTTGACTGATTTAGTGCAACACAGACCAGGAAATAGGATATAAAGAAAGAAGCACACATTGAATAATTCAACATATGATAAAAGGTGTATCCTGGAACAACGGGAAATGATTGAATGCAAAGGCATACACAGCAAAATACATTTCAGCATGTATTTTTTACCAAACTGAACATCATCAGAATGACTATATCTGCTGATAATGAGCAGCTGATTGCCTTGATAGATATGAAGCATGTACCCTTCATACCTCAAGGAACTACACAACGTAAACAAAGTTGTGAAATACACTAAGGAAAGCATAGAATGTAGCAGCTATTAGTTAGCATGACCCGATGATTGGAATTGTGAACAATGCAAAATTATCCCACTTCCATATTTTTTTTAACCTTATAACAGATTGGAAGATGGTACAAATCTTGTAAGATTGCTTCCATTGAAAAAGACATTTGCCAATGCAAATTTTTGTTTGATAATTTGACAGACCTAGTTTGGTTTTTTTTTGGTTTTTTGTTGTTTTTTGTTTTTTAAGAGATTCTGAATAACGGTGTTGGGAAGGATAACTTCAATTTTCATATGTATGCATACACCTGAACCAGTTGGTATCTTTTTATGTGTACAGAGATTGCAAAGCAAGGTGATCAAGATTGTCGATGTATCTTATGGAGGGGAGAATGGCTTCAACCAAGCCATTGAACTTGCCTCAGATGCCTTGGCAAACGTCAAATTCATTCAGGAAAAGAAACTTATAGGTGGGTATTTTTACATGGTGGTCAACTGTGGCTTTGTGTGTGTGTGTTCGTTATGTGTATGGATTTGTAGGAAAGTAAAAACATCTGTTTCCTGTTGATACACTTGAAGGCAAAGCTGTGGAGGATGCGGGGTTGGAATGCAAGCTTGTAGAATCATGAATAGCATTCTAAAATAGTCTCATTGTATTTCTTTTCATTACACAGTAAGTTAAATGAATAAAAAGTTTCCAGATACAGGAATTGACAGTTTCCTTTCCAGACCTGATATTATCTTATACGACTTTTAATTCTCGTTCATTTTTACATGCAAGAACAAATCTTAAAGATAAAGTTTGTTTTAGTTTGTATATTATGTAATATTCATTGCAATAGGGTTACACAGTATTCCTTGTGACCCCAGTACACTTGGTAATAAAGACATATTCTGTTCTATTCTATTCTATTCTAAATAGTGATGGTTGCAGATGTAGAAATAAAGGTGTAGGGAGAAAATGTATGATATAAAATGTGGTACTTGTTTGTCAGGGCGATACTTTGATGAGATCAGTCAAGACACAGGCAAGTACTGCTTTGGTGTGGATGACACCCTGAGGGCATTGGAGATGGGTGCAGTAGACACTCTGATTGTCTGGGAGAACATTGACATCCAGAGATTCGTCTTGAAAAACCATGCCACTGACGGTAAAGCATTTTCCTCTTTGTTGTGTTGCTTTAAAAAAAAAATTTTTTTTTTTCTTTTTTACCCTTTCCCTCATTTTTCACTTCTTCCCTTCCCCTCATTTTAACTTCCCTTTCCCTCATTTTTCAGTTTTGCCCTTTCCCTCTGTCTTCACTTCTTCCTTTTCCCATTTTCTTTCCTTTTTCCCCTCAAGTTTTAAGACATTCATTGTTTCACTTTGGATAAGATATTAAAAGTGTCAAGAAAACAGGCTTTCTTTTTTTTTTTTTTTTTGTTTTTCCAAAGTACTGTCATATTACATGGGCATACACAAAATGGTCCCTTTGTCATCGGCTGGACTATAAGCAGTTGGTTTGTTTTAGTCACACACTTGGCAGTAAGAGCAATAACAGTAAATTATGTCTAGCACTCACATAGATTTGTACATTTTCACATTCATACAACTTTGCAACAAATTTGAAATGTGTTATAACAAAGGCAGAGAGGGTTGAAATATATGAGATCCATGAAGTATAGTTTCAGGAGGAGTTTTATTCCTTTAGAGTTTGGAAATTTCCTCTGCAAGTATGATTATATTTCAAATCAGTATTGAAAAATCATTTAATAATTGATCACTAGCTTTTTGTCTCCCATTTTTTATATTGTTTTTGTTTGTTTTTTGTAATGTCTCATCAGTAAATCTCTGGCTGTTTTATTTTACAGAGGAACGCATTTTATTCCTGAGGCCAGAACAGGAAAAGGACAAAACTCATTTTACTGACAAAGAGGTATGTACTTTCTCTTAATTTGTTGGGTTTTTTTTTCTGAAGTATGCTTTGTCAGTTTACAGCATGGACTCTGTCCTATAATTTTATCTCTTTCTGGCGATGTGATACTGTTTGTCAGGTTCATTATCTGGAGATTTTTGTGAAAAGACCAAACCAGTGTCACTAATTGTAGCAGTAGAGATAAAGAACAGTAAGTGTTGTAAAACACCCCATTCTTTTGTTTTTACAGAATTTCTTTGGCTTTTAATCACAGCATTTTTGTAATGCAGGTTTTTCGTTTTGACCAGAAATGTTTACAGGCCACTGGGAATAGCAGATCAATACCCTGACTGCTGCTGGCGAGAATGCTTGTCAGTTTAAGGCTGAGGTCAGATTGAACAAAAATGTCAGGTTGTCAGTCATCATTTTTTACTTGGACTTCTTCCTCTAGATTGTATTTCTTTGCTCAGTAAAATCAATTGCACCACTTAAAAAGTACACAAGAAGTAGTAAAATATAAATGCACCTGAAATGTATGCCACACAAATCTCATTTCACAAAGGTTCTGCAGCCAAGGAGTTCATGTTTGGTTACCGTTTTGTTTTGGTTTTTTCCCCCTTTTCTAGACAGGAGTGGAGATGGAGTTGATGGAACAGATGCCTTTGCTGGAATGGTTTGCCAACAACTACAAGAACTTTGGTGAGTACTATGCTTTACTGTGTTCTGATTTGATGTAAAGGGTCCTCTTTTATTTATCAAAGATAAAAGATATCAAAAGTAAAGAGGGTGGTATGAGAAAGATGTCTGGTGTAGTGTGCATTTTACAGTCAGTGTGTTTGCTCTGTCTGGACAATTTTGTGGCTGAGCCAGCAGGACAAAGGGGAGGTTACCTACTTCCGGGAGGTTATCGGCCGTAGTTACTTCCGTTTTCTCCGCATAGGCAGATAGTAGTTTGCACAGGACAGGAATGTCAGACCCCTGCTGGAGTCTGCACTAGTTGGGTCACGGTAAGTATGTTATTTAAACGTAATTTTAGATAGAAAATTTTCTTTGATTAACCTCTTGATTGTTAGTGATAAGTATGGCAGTGAAGGACTGTCAGGTTGCTGCAATAAGGTTTCAGCCACCTTTCTTTATTTGGATGTCTTCCTCTTGGGATGGCATTACTTCTGCTCAGTAATTACACAGCTTGAAAGCACACAAGTAGTAAATATACTGCAGATGCATGCCTCACTGATCTCATTTCACGAAGTTTCAAAAGTCTTGGGGTTAGGTAGTGTGAACTTTACCAGTTCTGTTTCTTTGTGTCTGATCAGGTGCCACTCTGGAAATCATCACAGACAAGTCTCAGGAAGGAGCCCAGTTTGTCCGAGGATTTGGTGGTATTGGAGGTTAGCGTTGCACACCATTTTTTTGTTTCCCTGTCCTGTGCATGGACTCTCTCTCTCTCTCTCTTCTCTCTCTCGCTCTCTCTCTCTCCCCTCCTCTCTCTTGCTCTCTCTTTGTCTCTGAAGTATGATGAAACACTCAGTCCCTCATTTGTATATGAGCAACCATGTGTGTTACATGGTGATGCATTGTGAGCATTTTTTTTTCACGACTAAGTCTAGATCATTATGTGTTATCCTTTTTTCAGTAATCCCCCTACCCCTTCCTCTGAAACTGACACAGTGTCCTAGTCAGTAAAGAGTTTGATTTCTGTCTCTGTATCCTTCCCTCTCTCTCCATCACCTTCATGGTCATTCATAGAGTAAAATGCACTAAGTAAAATATGCATGCACACACACACACACTCGCGCGCACACGCGCGCGCGCGCATTCTCTCTTTCACTCACTCACTCTTATAAAAAATACAGATGTGTCTGGCAAAAATCACACTGAAATGGGTTGCGCTGTGGGTAACTGACATCCATGATAAACACAAAAGTATATTTTCATAGGTGAGTGAATGTGTAAGTTAGAGCCTATAAAGGAGAACTATTCTCTTCTACATTTCATCATTGTATCTTCTGCAGAAAAAACTCGTTTGTCTTAAAAGCTAGTTGGGGTTAGTTGGAGTTACGTTAGTTGGTTCCAGCTTTTTGTTTTAAAAAATCTTGTTTATATTCCACTTAGATATTTAAAATGTATATACAGACTTCATAAAAGATTTAAGGGCCACTTCATAAAAGCAGGTATTTTAATGAAATGTCAAAAATTAGACATGTGATTTGAATTGTGCAAGGTGTTTTTTTGGTCGACAGTGACCTCATTGAATACACAAATGGCACAGATGCTCATGAACAGCTTGAAAACTACATTTGAAAATCAGTTTCTGAAAAAAGAAAAAAAAGTGGTTTACAATGGTTCACAAAAGACAGCTGTGGTTTTTCATTTTAGGAAATGACAGGCGCAATAGCCGAGCGGTTAAAGCGTTGGACTTTCAGTCTGAGGGTCCCGGTTTCGAATCTCGGTTACAGCGCCTGATGGGTAAAGGGTGGAGAATTTTCCTATCTCCCAGGTCAACATATGTGCAGACCTGCTATAGCCTGAACCCCCTTTGTATGTGTACGCACGCAGAAGATCAAATACGCATGTTAAAAATCCTGTAATCCGTGTCAGCGTTCAGAAACAAGAACATACCCAGCATGCACACCCCCAAAATGGAGTATGGCTGCCTACATGGCGGGGTAGAAATGGTCATACACGTAAAAGCCCACTTGTGTACATGCGAGTGAACGCGTGAGTTGAATCCCACGAACGAAGAAGATGATTTTAGGAAATCAAATGGGAATTCCACAAGCGAGAAAACACCTCTGGTTATAAGTGGTGCAGTATACACTGCTGTTCACCAAAAATTAAACATTTCACCATACAAGGAAGAAGAAACTGCAAGTTCCCAAAAGTTCTTGAAATTTTTGTCAACCCTGTACCAATTTTAGTAAACAATATGTACCTTATTGAGCAAACATGTTGCACAACAAAATATTGTTGTTTTTTGTACTGATGTGTTTTCCTCCTATTTTCAGGCATTTTGCGCTACCAGGTGGACTTCCAGCTGATGGAACCCATGATCAACGACTTTGAGGACTTTGATCTGGATGACTACTAAAGGGCCAGATACAGTGATTGCTCTTGGCATGGCATTCCGCTCAGGGCAAAGTGAGGGCTGACAACACCACAGTCTCTTCATCCTTTGGAATAGCAGTCTGAGCAGAGCACAGAGGCCTGACTGTGTTGTTTTTTTTCATGTTCAGCCTCTTTGTGTGTCTCTGAAAGGACAGCCAGTAGGAATTTTGCAGATGATTTTTATTGGGAGGAAGGGGGAAAATTGAGAAACAAAGAAAAAGATATGATTCTAAACAGATGCATTGAGGGTTTTAAAGTTGGTCAGCTGGTCATGACAGTGTTTCTGTACCATCTGTTCCATGGAACAGCCAGTTGTTGAACAGTGTGCTTACCAGTAAGCAGCTGTCTGACTGATCTTTAAACTTGTTGGTCTCTTGTCCCAGTGCTTAATTGTTGGTCTGTTGCCCTTGTCCTTGGCATGGGTTTGTCATGGGGGCTTTGAGGGGTGAGGACAGGGGCAGACAATCAGTGAGCCATTCTAAGAATACTTGTGCTTGCATATGTGTGAGTGTTTTAAAGGCAAGAGTGTACAGCCTTGTTTGATTGTGAAGACTTGTGTTTTTTTTAAAAGCTGAGATACTAAGTATCTGAGATAATTTTTTCAGTTTTATCCTTTGGAAACTGAAGTGGGGCATGACAGATACAGAAAGCATGGATGCAGAGTGTGAAAGAAAAATCTGGGTCTGTGGTTTATGGTTGCTTTGGTTAAGGTGGTTCTATTTTAAATGGGTTAACATGTGTACGGTCATGATTACCATGTTATTTTAAGTCCATCACTACTACAGAACAGATGAGTAAATTTTGTCTTTGGAAAGAATGATAAGAGTTTGAATGAACCAGTACTACTTTTGTCAGAATGAAAGGCAAGAATTTCTCTTTAGTTCATGAATGGATCAATATGAGGACTTTCCAGTTTGGGTTATGGATAATAATTTTGTGGAACTTATCATTGAGCAAGTTTAAATGTGGAAAACCGATTCTGAAAAGTTAGGTAAGCCCAGTTTCCCAAAGTGTGAATGAAATGGCCAGTTTGGGAAACAGTTCATTTCCTTTTGATTGCTCTTTTTTTTTTTCTGTCTCTTTTCTGAAAAATTAATTTCACAACTTTCCTGTCATCTTGGAAAAGAATAGCATTCAGTCCCATCAGACCATTTCTTTTCCTTCTCAGCTGTTCAGGTGCACTGGTTGCCATTTATTGTTTTTATTACTATTATTATGGATACATATATAGCTGTATGTGTTTTACAGTCATTTGCACAACGGGCTGTTTGCCTGTATAGAGGTGACTGACAGCTGCATTGAGGCACTCATCACTCATTTCCTGTGTCGTTCAGTCAGGCTTCTTCATTGTAAAATTCATATTTGTATCTTCTGGAGCTTCATCAGAAATGATATAATCACTTGCTCTGATAAACAGATTTTTCTTTTTCTTTTTCTTTTTTTCTAAGATCAGAATGATCATTACAGTTTGCATGCAGTCATGAACATAAGAGTGCTTAATTCAAGAATCAGACAAATTTGTGAGACACAACAGCAGCATTTGTAGTATATCAATTTTTTGGGGGGAAAATTGTGAAGGAAAGGAAAAGAACAAAACTAACCTCCTGAAGAATGTGGTCCAGTTGTTCTTGCCAGCTGACTGTCAATTATAGACTTAAAAGATTCAGGTCTCTGGCAGTCAGATGGTTAAAACTTAACATGGGTTTGTTTCAGCTTTTGCAATAAATCTGTATTTTTGTTTTCACTAATAGTTTCAAATCTGTATTCAGTGCGTTTGTGTTTTTCTTTTTTTTCTGAAACCTGCATGTAGTTTCTTAGTTTTGAATGAATATTATATTTTTAGTTATTTTTTGATGACTGTTAACAAGTCTTTTTGAAAAGAAACACTAAAATATAAAAGCTTCTAGTTTAAAGATCAGTGGCTGCTTAGTATGGCATTTTACTCTTGTAGGTGAAATGGACTTTAAAGATCAGTGGCTGCTTAGTATAGCATTTTACTCTTGTAGGTGAAATGGACATTACCACTTTTTGAATGCAAAAATAATATTATCAGATATATATTCTTCCTTTGAAAATTTACCATCTTCAAATGAGTATCATTCTGGGTAATCCATCATGGATACTGTTGGCAATAATGTGAATAATAAAAAAAGGTCATACCATACAAGAGTGCTTATATATGTAGACAGCAGAGAGCGAGAGAGTGAATCGGATGCTGGCCTGTGCAGATGTTAGTGAAAATGGTAATAGCTTTGCCCAGCTGATTGAAAACAAAGATTCAAAGAAAATGAATTCTTTTAGGGTGTGGAGGATACAATAACAATACATACTCATTTAATCACAACAAGCTATCAACTAAATGTACTAAACACATGCAATTTGCAGAGAAGTCAACATAGGAATTGAGAATCAGTTTGTATATTGACTCGCAGAATCAAGCTGAATCAATATCCCAGTTTATTATTGAATAGTCTGTAGCATGACCCAGATGAAACGCATACAGGTAGTCAGTAAGTATTAAATGATGCAGCTAATCATGGTACTCACTAATATTTTCTGGCACAATCCGATCTACAGGCTGTATTTTTACTTCATAACAATAAAATCAGTTCCCTTGCATTGAAGGAATTCCAGTCTTGAGAGAGTGTCAGGTGACTACTTTTAGAATTTACTTTAGAACAGTTGCATTCTTTGTTTATGCTTGTTTTCTTGCTTGGAACAGAGTAAAGCTTCAAGCAATCAGTACTTCAGAAACTTCCATTCGACCTATGAAGTCAGTTAATTATCAGTTGTTATCTTTAAACATCAGGACCAAATCTTGCAGTTCCATTATGTTTATATTTCTAAACCATAATAGCTGCCATTATTTCAATCGTAAAATATGCAGTGAATTTGACAAACTGATAAACTTTATTAACTGCACAGTTGTGTAAGCTTTTACTAAATGCCCGGACTGACTGACTCTAGCAGGTTTGTTTCACTATGTTTTCCATGTTGAGAAAATGGTTAAGTATTCCTGTTGAGTTAAGCAAGTGATCACCATGCAGAAAAAAGTGAGAAAAGTGATTAGCATGCAGGGAAAAAAAGTGAGAAAAGTGTTAAGTTTTTCTGGTACAAAACAGATGCTGTGGGACAGGGAGTGATCTCTAGTTGTGAGCTGATTGTGTGTGTGTGTGTGTGTGTGCATTTCTTGACATGATGACTTTGTGCACGTCCAGATTCAAGCTGCCCTTTTCTGGGAGAGTGTGTAGTGTGTTGCAAGTGCTGTGACTCCTGTTTTTCAATTTCACTTTCTTTCTCATTTCCTCTCTGTTACATGGGTTCATGCTTTTCAAGTCAGAGACAACTTCCCACATGTCTGATGACTGTTTTTGTTTTTAATGTGCTCTGTGCTGATGCTGCACTCTGGACCTCAGTTTTCAGTCTCATTTGAAAGACTTGCTAACAGTGTTTATCTGTCAGTGTAGTGGAGGGATAGGAAACCCTTGCCCAAGGTAAGAAACAGGACTTTAGACCTCTGGATTCTTAGTCAAGTGTTCTTGTTTTTTTCTTGAAGCCATTGCTCCAAACGCCATGTGATGGTGGCACAGAAACAATGAGAGATGTGCATTTTTACTCAGACTTTTCCTCAGTGCCTGCAGTTACACATTTCCCCTTCTGTCTCTCCTCCATGAAATGCTCTGCTTTTACTCATCATGGCTAATGTTCTTTTGTAATCTACACATGTATTGAGGATTTTTCATAAATGTGTAAATTATGTATAGATTCAAAATGATGTCAACCAGCCCCCAACCCTTTCATTCTTATGTCTTATGTCAACCTTCTTTTCAACTTAGACTTAGCTAAATTATTTGATTTCTGGAACAGTCTGATTTCTTTTCTTCCTTGCATGATCAAAATGTGCAAGACACAAGGCAAATGCAAAAGACACTTCTTGTCAGGGAAGTACACCCTAGTCTCATTGAAAAGTTTTCTGACCAGAGGAGTGTTTTCATACAAAGAGCATACAAAGTTCAGTTCCACAATAGATTCAAGGCAAGACAAGGTGCTTTCCCCTGTGCACAGTTTTCTCTTTATGTGTATGTGTGTGTTTGACTCCAAGTTGGATGAATCACCAAATACCTTGAGAGTGTGATGGATGGAGTATGCATGACTGGCTGGTGTATTGGACAGAAGAAAATCTCCTATGCATCACTGACTTTGTCATTCAGTTTTGAGAAGAGAAAATGGGATGTTTTTGTTCTTGATCAACTCTGGGACTATCTTTGTGTGGATCTAGACCTGTACTGTCCAGGGGAGTGGTTAACAGTGAATAAATTTACACTGGGATATTTTTTATTTATGCTGAGTGAATTGAAACTGAAAGATACTTAAGTCTGATTGTAATTTATTTTCCAGTAAGTTAAGAAATCTTGATTTAATCTCCCTTCCACCCAACGCATCAGAGATCAAAATGTCAATTAGTCAACCTGAAATTGTGTACATTTGATGTCTCCTGCTTGACAATTTAACACCATTGTCAGTTTCATTTATGACATGATGTCAAATAAACATTTGAGAATCGAAGACCGGATTTTTTTTTCTTGGTGAAGTGGATAAAAGTGTGGATGTGTGCAAAACACTTTTTGTGAGTGCATGTGTGTGCATGTGCAGTACATTTGTGGAGGTGCTGTGGCAGAATTGGTAAGGTATTAGATTCCAGATACAGTGTTCACCAGTGATCAAGGCTGAAGGCCCCATTTCAGCATTGTGTTATGTCCTTGAGAATGACACTTGGATTTTCCTCACTCTACCCAAGTGTGAATGGATACCTGGCCAGTTGGGAAAGGTTAAAAGCTGTGGTTGGAGACGACTGACCCTGCTTTCCTATGTCGAGATTTAGCCACAGTGGATATGATTTCACTGCCCCACTAGCTATGAAAGGCTATGACCTTAGCTCCAGCACAGCAAGATGATGTCAGTTTGTCAGCCCCGCCCATTTACTTCTGCTAGAGGTTCCAGACATGGATATCAGAGCCTTTGTTCTCATTGTGTTGTTCTGACATTTTCACTTTTAGCCAGAACAAAATAGGACTATGTTTCTTGACTCTACAAAACAGAACAAAAGAAAACAGCTAAGCTCAACAGTGTTGCAGCAATTCTAATGACCTTATATACTTATTATAGGGTCTTTTGGTAATTCTCAGTGCCAAACAAGCCATCTCAGATGGTTTTTTGTTGTTTTTTTTCCCCATTCAGCTCAAACGAAGGAGTGAAAATGAAAAAGATTTTGTGAAAGTAAATTCATTTGATGTGAATGAGAACTTTGATAAAAGATGGGGAAGAGAAATTACATCTACAATGTGGCAGAAATTATGCGCATCAAAACGAAAAATTAGCTAAAAATCAAATTTTCATGTTGAGTGTAACTGATTTTTAGGATGTCTGAATCAAATACCTTGAAACTGTATCAGCTTGGAGGATGCATCATTATGCAGGTTTGAACCCCAACAGAGTTGAATTACAACACTTTATTGCCAGCACCGCGCTCTATCCACTCAACCACCCTGGTACCTGAAATATACAGCAATACATACTATTATATTATCCTCATGAACTTTACCAGCACAGAATCCATGTACTGAAACAGTCGCCAAGAAAGATACAAAGAAGAAAGAAAATAGAGTGAGCAGACAAGTAAGAGATAAAGAAGGATTGGGAAAAGGATAAAGAATAGAGAAATATATAGTAATCAAAATCAGCTGCAAAGACAGTTTTAAACGCACACATGCACATGCACGTGCACAAATACATATATGGAAAGAGAGAGGTGGGTCCGTCAAGTAAGGAAGAGTACGTTTTAAAGAAAAAAGAAAGACCATTCAAAGATGAAACAATAAAATAAAAAGAAATGACACAAATAAAAAGACATCGTGTTTGTGACAGTGTGTATGTGTGTGCATGTGCCGTGCACATACATCTGTGTCTGTGTGTCTACCGGTGTGTGAATACTGAGGCATTCTGTTTTTGGAAATGAGGAAATGATCGAACAGTTCAGTGGATGATCTAAGAGCCCAAGTGATCGCCTTCATGTGCAGCGACAACAAAGATATACAGAGAAATAGAAAGAAGTTCAGAGAATAGGTGATTTCTGAGGACATGGAATTCCCCTTTCCCTTATAAGGGATTATACCACGGTAGAGACAAGGGCAGAGGGTTTTTTTTATGATAGCCTCCCCTACATGCTCTTTCGCTGGACTTTTCCAGGCATTAACGCTTCCTCCGCCGGTGTGTGTGCCGGTGTGTGTGTGTGTGTGTGTGTGCCACCCACTCCAAGCTTCTTCATGGCGGAATTCATGAGGAGTTCTGCTTTGAAAATGCTCAAGAAAAGTTCAGTAAATGGTCCAAGAGCGCCCAAGTGATCACCTTATATGGAAATAGAAGAGGAGATCCCGCACCTTCCCCCAAACCTTTCCCTTAGAAGGGAGCAAATCAAGACAGGGTCAACAGCAGAGGGATTTTTTTTGGTAAATAACTTCCCCTACATGCACTTCGATTCAGAAGGACATGGATTCTCTCTCTCTCGAAAATACACACACACGCGCACACACACATCAGTGATGCCATGTACGCACGCTGGCACACCGTCTTTGTTTATTTGTGCGGCCGGTACACAACACACTGACACACGGCACACCGGCGGCGCAATGTACGCACGCACACGTCTTTCATGTTTATGTGTGCGGCGGCCGATGTGTGTGTGTGTGCCATCAACCCCAATCTGCAAGCTGCTCAGTGAAGAAAATGAGCATGGTTTCAACCCTGAGGACTGACGGAGTTCTCAGTCTCTTCTTCTTCTTCTTCCAACAATGTCCATCAGCCGTAAGTCCGGCTATTACTGACATGTACGGAGGTGCGCAGCGTGGAGAGAGGGAGAGAGAAGAAAGGAGGGGAAAAGAATTTTGGCCCTAACGGTTAAGGCGCAACTGCATGCGGAGCTGCACTCAGGCCTTCAGTCAGGCCCAAGGCCCTGAAGTGTAGCAACCAAAGTGAAGCTGCAGGCTCGCAAATCGCCGTCGGTGCCACCGAAAAAAAAAGTGTTTCAGAAACTGAGTCCAATGGATAGTCCACTGAAGACGTGTGCTTATTAACTTCTGTCTTCAGGAGAAAAAAAACAACATCTGGTTAACACACACACATGCACACGCACACACTGACACACGGAGTTGACACAAAAACACCACTTACACACAACTTGGGTGTGTACATGATGTCAGTCCCAGTTATTTGCACATGATCACCTTCGTGAAAATTGGTGATATACAGATTAATGATGAAAAATGTGAAGAAGAAAATGATTTAGGTATTATTTTTGATAAAAACCTCAGTACTCTCTGACAAGCATATTGCATCAGTGCATAATAAATAAGGCAAATCAGAGAATTGGTATAATTTAAGACTATATAAAGCATTGATAAGACCTATATTAGAATATGCAAACACGGTTTGGTTCCCAAAATTAAAGCGTCAATCTGCTGCAATCGAAGGTGTACAAAGACGAGCAACAAAATTAGTCAATGAAATAAAGGATTTCTTCTTCTTCTTCCTTTATACGGCCAACGTCATTTTACTGATGATTCTGTCGTAGTTTGGGGAGATCAGTTGCCGAAGACTGCACTGTTGTGAGGAGTAAAATAATAATAATAATAATAATAAAATATTGTTTGGTGGCCTGGCCAACCAGTGCACGTTAAGCGTGCACCGACATGATGCCAAGCCTCTGCAGCAGCCGTCGATGGAGGGGGGAGGGGGGGGGGGGACAGAAGTAGAAAAGTAACTGGGAGGGGTGGCAGGGGGGGGGGTTAGGGGGGGGGGACTGTAGGGAACAGTGGTCAGAAGGAGGGTAAGGGGAAGGGTTGGAGGTGATGGGGAGGGGTGGTGGTGTTTCAGGTCCTAGAGATGGGAGGCCTGCCTGGACTTGAAGCAGTCCAGTGACTCAGCCCGTCACAACCTCCTGAGGCAACTTGTTCCATTTTGGTATGGTCCTCGGGAAGAACGTCATCTGCCTGTACCATGTCGTGCAGGTGGGGATGTCGTAGCTCAGGTCTTTGTTTGTCCTGGAGCTCAGCCTGCTGTCAGATGGTTTGGGCAGGTACGTGGAGTTAATGGAGATGAGACCGTGATGGAATTTGTAAAGCATTTCCACTGAAGTGCCGGAGCTTTCTTACGACGCGGTTGCAGGGAAGGCCAGTTGAGAGAGTTAAGGATGGAGTCCACGCATGATGTTTGGCGGTGGCGATTGGAGACCCATCTTGCTGCTCTTCGTTGGATCTTCTCGAGGGCCTCAATCTCGTTTGCAGTCAGTGTACTGAGGCGGGATCCCAGATGGTGACTGCGCACTCTTATGAAGAAAGGCTAAAATATCATAAGCTCCCTTCCCAGCTTAAAGCAAGACGGGTACGAGGGGACTTGATACAAGCGTATAAAATATATAATAATGTTGATGACATTGACAAAGCATGTTTCTTTATTCCGTTCAATTCACAAACTAACATTGTCACCTGTAACGGTACCGAAAAAAAATCAGAAGCAACATTATAGTAGCAAATATAAAAAATATGTTTTTAGTTAAAGAGCAACTAACAGTTGGAATAGACTAACCCCAGAAATCAAACGTGCACCTATCATGAATGCCTTTAAAAAGCTGACCACGATATCAAAAAGAAAACAGTTTTTGACTTTGATGGTCAAAGGTGAGCCTGGGCTTGGTAGTACCTGACCAAAAAAATAACAACAACAAAAACAAAACGAAAACCAACGGGACGTATAAAGCCGCAAGGCTACGATGCTTGGCATCGCCCCTTACCTGAACCTGAGAGAGAGAGAGAGAGAGAGGTGAGACCGAGAGAAAGGAAAAGTAGCGAGCACACTTCCGGTTCTTACCACACGCCTTGGTTGTGTCCCTTAGATACCGATCAAACACTCCAAGATGGCGAGAATGGTAAGGCGTGATATTCAATTTTTAATCAGTGTAATCAAGGACATAATTGTTATCATATGTCGATATTTTAAAATGTTATATATGGTCATTGTGTTAATTTATTGAATGGGCCATATTTTGTGGAATCTTCAGACAGGGATAGATTATGCTTGTTCGATTCCAGACGTCTTAGACATGACCGAACATCGAAGAAGGTTCTCGATGAATTTCACTATGAGTAGTGTTTTGGGGTTTTATTCACTTTCATCCATCTAGTTTGTGTTTTTTAGTGAATTTTCTAAACACCGAGACTTTTCGGTTTATTGTATTCTATAGTAAACACATTTATTAGATTATTTTGTGTAATCTACTCCCTGTAGTGGCCAGTCTGAGTCAGAAAATAAAGACTTGCAGTTGTACTGAAGCAGACGACACAGACTTGTTCTGACAAGTCAATAGTCACTCGACTCCGTATGTGGATGAAGGATAGTCCGATCTAACCCCATCGTTCATTGATAGGTAGATAAAATGTAATGTGTGCATGCAACGTGTGCTAATTAACTTTCGCCTTCAGAAAACACACACACTGTGTATACACACACACACATGGAGGGGACATAGACACCACGTACACACAAAGGTGTGTACATGATGGCATTCCCAGACATTTGCACATGTAAACCAGCATCATCAGTAAAAACTAAACATGCATTCTTCGAAGTGCATACATGTTACAAGTTACTACTCTGTACCCCCATGCAAAATTACAGTAACAGCAGTACTTCTACTCTAGTTCTTTTGTTTTCACACAATAATAAACCACCAGCCCTCAATTACCAAACTTTTTTTTTCTTCATTTTGTTGTTTTTTCACCTTCAGTTTCATATTTATGTGTGTGAATATGTGTGGAAGCAATGTATCAATAAGCACCATAGAAATTTGAATCAGATTGACAGACACTCATTAGAAAAAAGATTATTCCTGATTTTGTATTTAGCAGTGAGTGTCCTGTGATCATTTGTTAATGGCTGTAAATATTATTGTAAGTTACAGTATATTGTTGCATTGCTTGTAATGTATGTGTCATTATCACAACAGATTTCTGTGTGAAATTAGGGCTGCTTTCCCTGTGCGTATCAAATGACTTACATATATCAGTCATTATCACAAGATTTCTGTGTGAAATTTGGGCTGCTGTCCTAATATGCATCAACTTGTGGAGTGACACTTTTTATTTCTGCCTGAAGTGCATTTGATTTACTGTAATAGATTATTTTTGTACAGAATTTTGCTAGGGACAACCCTTTTCTTGCTATGTTAAAAAAAAGAAGGAATTATGAGTATTTGACTGTTTCTAAGTTTATATATCTTTATAGACTAATAGAGTTTGAGTTTTATAAACTGGTGATAGATAAACATAAAAATATTAATGAAAATGGAGTTGACTTGGAGTTCTTCCAGAATGAAAAAACACAATATAATGCGCTCTATGTTGTTGATACAGACATTGAAACAAAAAGGATTTTTGTCACAGAAATTGAGAAAATGAACATTGATTAATTATAGTAACAGTGTTAGACGTCACATGAAATATGATCAGTCTGAGATTGATGATGATGATTATTGTGGTGGTGGCTGATGAACTGTATGGGAACTGTTGTTGTAGCAAGCCCCAGTGATCCTGCTGAAGGAAGGGACAGACACCTCTCAAGGTATCCCACAGATTGTCAGCAACATCAATGCCTGTCAGGCTATCGCTGATGCTGTGCGCACCACCCTAGGCCCAAGGGGCATGGACAAGCTCATTGTGGATGACAAAGGTAGGATGGCTGGGGCACTAAGTAAGATTATCTGGTACCTAGTAGCTTATACTTTAGTTACAAATTGATGAGATTGATAACAGAGGCAGGGCTGTTCAGACACTAAGCTAGATTATCGAAGATCTAGATGTTTTAGTATTACATACAGATAGTTGTTGCTTGTACTTAGTTGAAGGAGAGTTGTTGAACAGATTCTGGAGTTGGCTTTGAAAACGTTCTCTTTTTGCTGTGGTGAGAATTTACCAAGCTTTATTTCACCCATTAATAATAATTTCTGTTGAGCAGACAGATGATATAACCCGAGTATACATCCAACCTGTGAAATATCACATCAGTTTTTAACAAGAAGACTGTGAACTTTAAAAAGTGATTGATGGTTTGATAGCCAAGACAGAATGGGAGATAAACTTAATCCTTTTCAAAGGGCTACAAAACTTCTGAATAATGGCAGAACAATATTGATTTTAAAATCTTTTCTTGATTTCATCCTTTATTGTTTTGTTTGTTTCATCTTTTTTGGTTGTTCAGAAATCAAGAAATTTGAAATTTATGTAAATATTCCAATCTTTTTTTTTCTTTTTTGTTGTGAAATCTAGTATAATCATAATAATGGAAACAAAATACCTTCTTTATTATCTGCTCCAGAGATTTTGTGTGTGTGTGTGTGAAATCTAGAATAGTTGAATTATCTCCTTTATTGTCTAACTCAAAATTGCTGAAAATCACACTTTATTTGTTAGAAATTATTAAAAAAAGTATTCACTTATTCAGTCTGAGTGGCTGTTGACTTTGAATGTTTGATCATTGTTAGCTTTATTGGAGTCATCCACAATTCCATCCCCAGGGAGGTTGCCCTTAGGCCTTTTGAGAAAGTTTTAACATGTATAAATTCTATCTCTGTAAAATGTGAATATATTTTTGGTTTTGGATCATTGCAGTTGCATGAGTATTGTCTGTATGGCTGTGTAGGTGGGTTGAATTATGTGGTGCTAACTATTTTTGGAAAATAAATATTTTTCTTGTTCACCACCTGCAACAAAATAGTTGGAAAGGTGAAATGTTATTGAATGTTTTGCTTTGGAGCAGTACACACAGACACTGACTGAGTGACCTGTTGTCTGACTTCCAGGCAAAGCTGTGATCTCCAATGATGGAGCGACCATTCTGAAGACACTGGACATTGTGCATCCTGCAGCCAAGACCCTGGTGGACATTGCCAAGTCACAGGATGCTGAGGTCAGTGCACACAGTCTGTCTCTTGTTTTGTGCAGTTGGTTTTTTTTTGTTTTGTGATATGGAACTGTGTGTAGTTGTATTTTAAATAATTGTTTAATTTGTTTTTTACTTCTTTTTTTTTCGATCCTAGTCTTTCACTTTGTCAGGATTCCTGCTGTAATGAAAGTCTGGAGATGTCTTGGAAAAATGAGAGAACCATTTCCAGGGCAGGAAAGTCTTGGATAAATGTTTTGTTCATCAGAGTCTGGAAAAGTTTAGGAATTTTGATAAATTATTGTCCAGTACCGTTCAACAAAGAGCTAAATCATTAAAAAAAATATAAAGAAAAGAAAAAGAAAGAAACAACAGACATATAACAAAAATTCTTTTGTCAGCAGTGTAGCAGGCAAATTTTTGATTGTTTGGTTTTGTATTTGGTAATTGTTTGGTTTTGTATTTGGTACGGAATTTTTTCATTCAGGTGTAGATCTGAAAAGACATGGAAAGAGATTGGAATTTTTGTTTTGTCTCAGCTTTGGGAACCCTATCAAGAGAGAATTAATGATAACAAGCCCTGATATGGTCCTGGACAGTAGGGTGGGCTATGAGCATCAATACTAACTTATGGTAATAGGATCTATGGTCTGTAGGAGATATATATAGATTCTTTCTTTTCTTTTACATTGATGGTGGGTTGTGTATGGCAGGTTGGAGACGGCACCACATCAGTGACCCTGTTGGCAGGGGAGTTGCTGAAAGAAACCAAGTCCTACATTGAGGATGGAGTTCACCCACAGATCATTATCCGTGCTATACGCAAGGCTGCTGCCCTGGTAAATATACATTTGATTTTCCTCCCTCTTTTCTGCGTTACCATGATTCTGCCTTCCTCCCAACTCAACACTATGTTCATATTGCTTGTTTTATGTTACATTGCATAGCTGGATCTTGCAAGCAGTTGAAGTGTCTTATTTCATTTACTGCTATCAGCTATACTCACTCCCCGCTCCCTTTCTCACATTTGAGTGGGAATAAAGGCTTTAAATCAGTATGAGGGTGATTGACACTTTGTCATGAAATTCATTAACACCTTGTTGAAGACAACCTTCTTGATGTTATTATAAATGACATTTGCTTTTCTGATAGCTTATTACAATCTACTGACTAAAGTCAGCACATTGTGAAGTTGACATTGTATTACAGATTATTATTTGAAATGAAACATACCAGTGCACTCAATCATGCATTCATAAACATGGGAATACATACAGAGAGCAGGTAGGATGCACTTAATATTTTTATACTGAAAGGCTGATGAAAACCCTTATGTTGTTTGCAGGCTGTGGCAAAGATTAAAAGTATTGCTGTGTCTATCAAAAACGACAACCCCAAGTAAGTGAATGCACTGAATAAGCCTCCTTGAATGTTGGCAAAAGATACAACATATGTAGGAAGCATGAAGACTGGATTGTGTTTGTGCATAATTCTTTTGACATGTAAGTCCCTGGCAGTGATGTAATGTGCTAACTGTTTTTATTTTTGTTTTTTAATGAAGTGCTTAGAAGCATGTAAAGAGATCAAGCACAATACAAGTAATCATTATCATTTCTCAGTTTATACAAAAAGCATATAAATATTATTATTGTTTTTTAAACTTTTTGACTGTATTCTATGTGGTGCAAATCAGTGTATTGTGCATGCTATGATTTATCAGTGTCTTTCCTTCTTTAATTAAGGGTTTGTTTGTACTTTTATGGTTAGGCACAATAGTTTATTAGTAAGAACAAATTTTATAGTATCTGATTGTGGTATGCGGATCTGGATTTACTTTGTTTAAATTTTCAATGTGTATTGGGGTGGAATAAAAAAAAAATTTTTTGAAGTGGTATGTAAAAGGCATATACGTGAATATGATAATTTGAATGTTACTTCAAAGAACATTGAGCATGCTTGGAGATATTTATGATTATTACTTCTGGGCTTCTGCCCCTTCCACTTCCACCCTTGGAGCTGCTTTCTTCTTTGTTGGTTTGGAAGACAGATGAAATTGTATAACTGTATAATCTCCTTATAAAAAAAAAAAGAGAAAAAGAAAAAAGAACCCCCCAAAACCTGTGTAAAGCTGTGAGAATAGCAGAAAGTAAGGTTAAAGGACTGAGTGATGCACAGGGAGATGCGGGAGCTGCTGTTGAAGTGTGCCTCAACGGCTCTGAGCTCCAAGCTGGTGGCCGCCCAGAAAGACTTTTTTGCCGCCATGGTGGTGGACGCTGTGATGATGCTAGATGACCTGCTGCCCCTCAACATGATCGGCATCAAGAAGGTGCAGGGGGGAGCGCTGGAGGTGAGTGGCCACAGAGAGGTGTCCTGTGGGCAGCAAGGGATCTGAACACAGGGGTTTGTACAGACTCTTGGAAGTCTGGAAAAGTGTTGGAAAGAATGAGAGGACTGTTTCCAGGGCTGGAAAACTATGTTTTGCCGTTCTGGATACAGAATTGTTTGGAATTAGATTTTTTTTCCCCCGGTAACTCTTAAAGACCATTCTACAGAGGTTAATGCATTTAAGAAAAAACAATCAATCAAAAAACAAAAATTGGTGAAAAATTTATATGGGTGCCAGGATATCTCCCCAGCTCTCTCTACAGTAGTGTTGCTGACAAATTATTGATTCAGTTTGGCTTTGTGTTTGGCATAAGTGTGGTCTGGAAAAGGTATTGAAAAGTACAGAATTTTGTTTGGTCACATCTGTGGTGGGAGGGTGTGAGGAATAGGAACATTATTAAAAGCATTGCAGTCTATTTTGATGTGTGTATTATGTGTGACAGAATGCCCAAGATGACAAGAATGATAATTTTGCTATCCTATTGGACAGGATTCACTACTGGTAGCTGGTGTTGCCTTCAAGAAGACGTTCAGCTATGCAGGCTTTGAAATGCAGCCCAAGACTTATGACAAGCCCAAGATTGCTCTCCTCAACATTGAGCTGGAGCTGAAGGCAGAGAGGGACAATGCGGAAGTCCGTGTGGACAGTGTGGATGTAAGCTTGAATTGTCTGCTCAACTTAAAATGATACCCCAGTCCTCCTAGCCCTTCTTTGTTGATGTTGAAAAAAGAGTTATTCATTGCTAGGGCTGTATTTGATTATTTAACTGGATCCATTTGGTAAAAAGGAAAAATTATTATGTTTGTTAAAAAAGAGTAGTTCTACTATTATTGTTATATACATGCTTTTAGGATGTTGAATAAGATGGAGTAACAGTACAATGGACAGGACACAACAGTTGGCTGCAACATTGCTGCGTGCACTCTTGACACATATTTGAGAGTACATGTACAGAGTTGTATATTCTGTGCGGTTTTGATCTTGAATATTACAGTGTATAGCTAAATGATTGTGAAACAGTGTGACTGACCGGAGTGAAGGATCATGGTGTAGGACTGTCATGATACAGGAATGCGCCTGTGCACAACTGGTGACAACATTACTGTGACTTACAATGGTACTGTGTACAGGAGTACCAATCCATTGTGGATGCGGAGTGGAAGATTCTGTATGACAAGCTGGACAAGATTCACCAGAGTGGGGCGAAAGTGGTGCTGTCAAAACTGCCCATTGGGGATGTTGCCACACAGTACTTTGCCGATAGGTCAGTGGGGCTGCATGGTAGAAAAGCTCTTTTTTTTTTTCCTTTTTTTTTTTTTTTAAAGACACATGCATATACTTCTATAGACACACATGTGCACACACATACACACTTTCTTTTTTCCGTAATATTGTGTGATATTAAACTTAATGTCTGATTACTATTTCTCCCATTTTAGCTTTATGAGAATTAACACGAATTCTGGTAACTTTCTTATACCTTTGTATTGTGATAGTGCTGTGAGAAATTTTAGAATGTCACTACTTGATTTGATGCTGCTTTTGACACTGTTGGATCAGCATTTGCTGGATCATCTGAAGCTTGTGCAGTAGTGTAGGAGAACAGGATAAATCAGTTTCACTAGTTGTAATTCACTTACGGAAACAGGTTAATTCAGTGTGGTCAAAGTCTGACCCCCATCTTGTAGGGTGTTCCTCAGGGCCCAGTTCTGGAGCCACTGTTATTCACCTTGTCCACACAACCTTTGTATGATTAAACGTTGTTGCGTAGACAGTGCATGATGATGACTGTGCTGTTACATGTGGACAGAGACATATTCAATGCATGATGACTTTTTTGTTACGTGTGGACAGAGACATGTTCTGTGCATGATGTCTGTGGTATTATGTGTGGACAGAGACATGTTCAATGCACGGTGACTGTGTTATGTGTGCACAGAGACATGTTCTGTGCATGATGGCTGTCTTTATGTGTGGACAAAGTCATGTTCTGTGCATGATGATTGTGTTGGTACATGTTGACAGATTCATGTTCTGTGCATTATGACTGTCTTGTTATGTGTGGACAGAAACATGTTCTGTGCATGATGACTGTGGTGTTGTGTGGACAGAGACATGTTCTGTACATGATGACTGTGTTGTTAGGTGTGGACAGACATGTTCTATGCATGATGACTTTGTTGTTACGTGTGGACAGAGACATGTTCTGTGCATGATGACTGTGGTGTTATGTGTGGACAGAGACATGTTCTGTACATGATGACTGTGGTGTTAGGTGTGGACAGGGACATGTTCTGTGCATGATGACTGTGGTGTTATGTGTGGACAGAGACATGTTCTGTGCATGATGACTGTGGTGTTATGTGTGGACAGAGACATGTTCTGTACATGATGACTGTGGTGTTAGGTGTGGACAGGGACATGTTCTGTGCATGATGACTGTTGTTAGGTGTGGACAGGGACATGTTCTGTGCATGATGACTGTGGTGTTACATGTTGACAGATTCATGTTCTGTGCATTATGACTCTTGTTATGTGTTGACAGAGACATGTTCTGTGCGGGGCGAGTGCCGGAGGAAGATCTGCGGAGGACGATGAAGGCGTGTGGTGGGTCCATCCAGACCACTGCACAGAACCTGACCCCTGATGTCCTGGGCACCTGTGAGGTGTTTGAGGAGGTGCAGGTGGGAGGAGAAAGGTGAGTACTGCAGTTGTCCTGAATTGTTTCAGTTTTTGTGTGGTTGGTTAAGTTAGATTTACAGGAGTTCTAAAATCAGTTGATGATGTTATTTGTGAAGTTTGTGGTTTGTATTAGTTTGAATGATATGGATGACATGATTGGGGAGAAAAAAAAATAGTGTTGTGTTTGTTTTATTAAAGTGTTTTTGTGGGGGTTTGGGGGATATCACCGGTGCCAGGCCACTTCATTCATAACTAGCCATTTCATTTAACATCCATGAACATGGGAGTTGAGGAAGGGGTAGAAGCAAACCACCTACAGTGATGAATGAAATACATCAGGCAGGGTCTATTTCCTGTCCTGTGCAAAATGCTACTCTGCTCAGGAAGAGAAATCCACTTGCCGCTAGTGACTGAGATACATAGTTTCTCAGATTTTGAAGTGGGTACAACTGTTACAGTTGTGGCATGGTGTTTCAGGTACAACATGTTCAAGGGATGCC
This sequence comes from Babylonia areolata, assembly GCF_041734735.1. Classification (NCBI taxonomy): domain Eukaryota; kingdom Metazoa; phylum Mollusca; class Gastropoda; order Neogastropoda; family Buccinidae; genus Babylonia; species Babylonia areolata. Next base: position 48,524,278 of record NC_134894.1, on the reverse strand, counting down.
CTCAGGCCAAGACGTGCACCATCATCCTTAGGGGAGGGGCGGAACAGTTCATGGAGGAGACAGAGCGATCCTTACATGACGCCATCATGATTGTCAGACGCGCCATCAAGAATGACTCCGTTGTCGCTGGTGAGATTTGTTATACAAGGATCAACAAAGGGAAATTGTCTTCCCTTTGGGCAGTGTTTGCTTGGTTCTTCCATTTATTTTTTCTTTGTGTGGCCGTGTCCCGAGTGGTTCTAAAGGGGTACGGCACAAAAGACTTAACTAAATGATTGATTGAATGAAAGGAATATTGGAGCAAGCATAGCGCTTGGTCACATTTGTTTTTTTGTTTTTTGTTTAACATGATAGAAAACTAGTGTGACCTTTCTTCCCAAAGAATGAATCTTTATATTTAAAAAAAAACACCACATATCACACATAGAGATATGATTTTAACAACACTCCTCAATTTTTTTTTTCAGTCACTTCAGGATTGCTGTGATGCTTTGCCTTATTTTTATTGATAAAGCGTATAGACCATGTACAAATGATGAGCAGTGCTGCTTAATCAGATATAAAATGAAATGGAACTGTAGAGGAATTTAAGAAGTGTACCCTGATAGATTTTGCTCAGACGTTTCATGTAAATACCAGTACATGTCTTGTGTTTAACAACAGCAAAAGGGTTTTGTTGACATTGTATTGGATACTGTTCACTTTCTTTGGTTTCTTGATCTGGTTGATGATTGTGCTCCTTGCGCTGTTATTCATTGTTTTGTCATTGACAGGGGGTGGAGCCATTGAGATGGAAGTGAGTTCCCACCTGCGTGAACACTCTCACACCATTGCCGGGAAGGAACAGCTGCTGATCTCTGCCTTTGCCAAGGCCCTGGAGGTGATTCCACGACAGCTTTGTGACAATGCTGGCTTCGATGCCACCAACATCCTCAACAAACTGCGACAGAAACACGCCCAAGGTCACCATGATCATTTTTTGTGTGTTCATATTGGCATCATATATAGTTTTTCTTTACTCATTTAAAAAATCAGCTTGCTGTGTTTTGTAAGTACATAGGGGGCAGGAGAATTGATAGGAATTGATTAGGAAATTCCTTAAAAAAAAATTCACCTAGATACATAATGTCACTGTAATAGACAAATGGTATATTAAGCACTTCTAACTTTGGGCCATTGTGCACAGAAATGAAGATGAGTCTTTAAGTTCTGTGTATTTTGAAATGTATGAGTGTTATATAGGAAATAGATAAATGTTCTGTCCATTGTTAAAGATGTGAAAAAATGTCTTATAGTTTGCAGCAAGCTGATATGTTTGTCCCATCTTATCCACAGAGGTAACAGACCTTCACTTGTAAACTGCTTGTTAGTGACAGTCATATTGCCATCAAAAGAGGGTGCTAGCCAGCGGGACAAAGGGGAGGTTACCTACTTCCGGGAGGTTATCAGCCGTAGTTTCGTTTTCTCCGCATAGGCGGATAGTAGTTTGCACAGGACAGGAATGTCAGACCCCTGCCGGAGTCTGCACTAGTTGGGTCACGGTAAGTATATTATTTAAACGTAATTTTAGATAGAAAATTTCCTTTAGTGACAATTTAGGTTTATCTGTGAGCCTTTCAGTACTGTTGATTCATAGTACTCTTTCCATGATCAAACAGAAAATCCCAGGTCGATAAAATTGCTAATAAAATAATTGTAAATTTGTATTCTTGATTCAGATGCTAAGGAATCTTTTCCATCCCTTCCTCACCTCTCTCTTGTATCATAATGTTCATAGATCTGTGCATTTCTATGTACAGGTGGAACATGGTTTGGAGTCAACATCTTGCGGGAAGACATTGCTGACAATTTCGCTGACTGTGTATGGGAGCCTGCCATCGTCAAGCTGAACGCCCTGACGGCTGCTTCCGAAGCCACCTGCCTGATTCTGTCTGTGGACGAGACCATCAAGAATCCCCGCAGTGGGCAGGGCGACGCACCGGGTGCTGGGAGGGGCAGGGGGAGACCCATGTGATCTATGTATACATAACTATACACTATCCAGTTCACTTCCTTCATTGATGAGCAAAAGATCTAATCCACTGTCGTCATCATCGGTCTAACCACCACAGTGGTGGTTTGAGTATGAAGCATGTACTGTGCTTTTCAGCTGTCTGGGTGATCCATGTGGCATTGTGCATTTTATAAGGTTATGTCCTCATGCTTGAATGCATTAAACACCATTTAGTCTGTGTGAATGTGTGATTCATTTTTGTCCTTGCTTTACCTTTTTTTTATTTTATTAAAGTATTTGAATTGAAATCTTAAAAGCTTGTTCTTTTGTGAATTTCTTTTGCATTTAAGCAGAAAGTCCTATTTTGAACTGCAGTCAGTACAACCACAGTAGTCATGAAAAGATATATATATATATATATAGCTGCTAGCATGCGGCAGTGCCCAACCCCCGTGCAACGGCTTTGACAGGCTGGCTAAACTAGGTGAGGGTAGCCGATGGGTCTCAAACCCTCGGTGAGTTAGGGCTTGTCTACCCAAGCATGTGAAGACTGGATCCGGTGGACTCTGCGGAAGAAACCTTCATGGTTCAACGGAGAGGAAGGTGGTTGCAACAGAGCACTGTGGAGTACTGAGGGCAGGATGAGGCACATAGGACATCCTGGTCATCCACTGCATCCGTATCCATCTCCAGTCTTGACCTTGTCTTGCCACTGGATACAGACGGTCTCGGACAAGAGAGTAAGGTCGACAGTGCGCAACTCCTGACTATAAACAAAGTCATCGCGCAAGTCATCAGTCATCCTTCATCCCATACCATCATTTTCCCAAAGCCCTGTGGCAATAGGCGAGTGACGAAGCGACAGGTGTGGGTACACTGGCAATCGTAGCGGAGCAGCGGTGGAGATTGGCAGCCCCCTGAGCGACTGAGCAGCCCTCTTCAGGACAGCACTGGTCACCTCCATGGCATGAGGAAGAGGCTAGAAAAGGTGCCCTAAACATTGCCTGCTCCACACCACCCTAGTCAGCATACCGCGGCTGACGGGGACCCTACTCAAGCGGTCGACACACAAAGGAAAGAAAGAAGAAAACAAGGAGCACCCCATTCACCATTGCCACATGGAACGTGCGTACGTTTCTGGACAGAGGCGACTCGGACAGACCACAGACGCACAGCACTCATTGCGAGTGAACTAGCCAGGTTCAACATCGACATCGCTGCCTTACACGAGACCAGACTGGCAGAAGAAGGCGAACTCTGTGAGTGAGGCGCAGGCTACACCTTCTTTTGGAGTGGTCGCGGACCTGAAGAGAGACGTGAGGCTGGAGTTGGCTTTGCAGTGAAGACAACCCTCGTTAGCAAGCTGGCTGGCCCCCCGAAAGGAGTGAACGATTGCCTGATGACGATGAAACTCCCTTTATGCAATGGGAAGAAGTTTACCACCATTGTCAGCGCCTACGCGCCCACCATGACGAACCTGGATGAGATCAAGTTCTACGGGGACCTGAACGCTGTCATCACCACTGTTCCCAACGCAGACAAGCTTATCATTCTTGGCGACTTTAACGCGAGAGTTGGCTGTGACAGCACCTCCTGGGAAGGCGTGATTGGGAAGCATGGGGTTGGCAACTGTAACAGCAATGGTCAACTACTTCTCCAGACATGTGCTGAGCACGACCTTCTTATCACAAACACCTCTTCTGCCTCCCTACCCGTAACAAGACGTCATGGATGCATCCTTGCTCTGGGCATTGGCATCTCATCGACTTTGTCATCGTCAGGAAGAGGGACAGGCAGGACGTACAAGTCACAAGGGCCATGTGTGGTGCCGAGTGCTGGACACACCACCGCCTTATCGTCTCCAAACTCAACCTCCGCATCCAGCCCAAGAGATGGCCTCAGGGCATGAAAGCACCCAAACGCCTGAATGTCAACAAGCTGGAGCTAGGCAACATCAAGCAGAGCTTTGCTGACACCCTGGAGGAATGCCTTGAGTCCACCGTGCTGGACAACCAGTGGAGGCAGCATGGGGCGCACTGCATGAGACAGTGTACAACACTGCCATGGAGTGCCTGGGGCCTTCTGCCAGGAAGCACAAAGACTGATTTGATGAGAACTGCACTGAGATCAAGCAGCTGCTGGAAGACAAACGCCAAGCCTACAGAGCCCACATTGAAGATCCCAAGTCACAGTCAAAGACACACTGAAGAGCGCACGCAGCACCATCCAGCTGAAGCTGCGGCAGGAACGACATGAAGAACTTCTATAACGGCCTGAAAGAAGTCTACGGTCCCACCACCTCCGGATCTGCTCCACTCCTCAGTGCTGATGGTTCTACTCTAATCACTGACAAGGATGGGATCCTTGAGAGATGGGCTGAACACTTTGACAGCGTACTGAACCGCCCTTCCACCATCAATGATGAAGCCATCGACCGACTCCCCCAGGTGCCAGTCAGTGAGTCGTTGGATGCCATTCCAACTTTGGAGGAGACCCAGAAAGCTATCCGTCTGCTATTCAATGGCAAAGCCCTTGGCTCAGACTCCATTCCAGCTGAGGTCTACAAAGAAGGTGGTATGGCACTGACTGAGAAGCTTCATCAGCTATTCCAGCTCATCTGGCAGCATGAGGCAGTTCGACAGGACTTCAAAGATGCTTCCATCATACACCTGTACAAGCGCAAAGGAAATCGTCAGGCCTGTGACAACCATTGTGGAATATCCCTGCTGTCCGTCGCAGGCAAGACTCTGGCCAGAGTGCTACTCAACCGTCTCATAGCGCACCTTGAGCAAGGTCTCCTACCAGAGAGCCAGTGTGGCTTCTGGAAAGAACGCGGGACTATCAACATGGTGTTTGCTGCCAGGCAGCTCCAGGAGAAGTGTCAGGAACAGAACGCCTACCTTTACTCCACATATGTCGATCTGACCAAGGCCTTCGATACTGTTAGCAGAGATGGCCTTTGGAGAATCATGGCGAAGTACGGATGTCCCAGAAAGTTCATCACCATCATATGGCAACTACACGATGGGATGCTGGCCCGAGTCCAAGACAGCGGAGAGACTTCAGAACCATTCCCTGTCTCCAACGGAGTCAAGCAAGGGTGTGTTCTTGCCCCCACCCTGTTCAATCTCATGTTTTCAGCCATGCTGACAGATGCCTTCAGAGACGCTGACGTAGGCATTGACATCAGGTACCGCACATATGGCTCACACTTCAACCTCAGGAGGCTTCAAGCAGAAACCAAGGTGAGGAGATATATATATATATATATATTGTGCACCACAATTCCACATTTGGGTGAACAGGACCTCTGGTGAAGGGAATGGAATTGTCAAACTGACAAGCACTTCAGATCCTTTCTGGTCAAAAGGGTTTCCTATCATCTGTGGTGAATCAGGGAGAGGCAACTATATTTCGCAGGTTACTTGCTTTGTTTCTTGCTTTGTAAAAGCTGAATCCATGGTATGTGTGCCTTACCAAATCTCACAAAAACCTCACTGATCTTTGGGAAAAGTGTTATATGATGAATTAACTCTTTACTGCTGAATCTAGGCAGACCCATTTTTCTAATGTTCCAGTAGTTTTTCAGTTTCTGGAATTCACTATCTCTGGGAAAAGTAGTAAATGATGAATTAACTCTTTACTGCTGAGTCTAAGCAGACCCATTTTCCTAATGTTCCAGTTCAGTTCTTCAGTTTCTGGAATACATTTTTTAAAAGAAGAAAGGAAAAAAAAGATGTTTTTATTGCATTGAAAGAGATTTGGTTTTGAGAGTTTTAAACTTTGTCAATGTGATCATTTTGATTGTGAAAGAAACACTTCACACCAGTTGTAGTTTTAGCTACTGAACAACACTACATTTCAGTAACTCATACTGCGTTTGGACAAATCCATATACACTACACCACATCTGCTAAGTGGATGCCTGACCAGCAACATAACCCACCATGCTTAGTCAGGCCTTGAGAAAGAAAAACAAAAAAGATATAAGAAAGAAGAAAAAAAAGATAAATAAATAAACTGCCTGATAGTGTCCCCTTGATCAAGTAGCATAGGTGTTGTCCCCCCCCGCCCCCCCAAGCTCTTTTTACAGTAAAATCATTTGGATGTTTATAGTTGGGTTGTTTTTTTTAATGTTATTTGTTGGTTTTCTTGTCCCTCTTCAATTCTCTGTCAAATTAGGCTTCCCACCCCTTTTTTTCACAGAATTCCGTGATTTGAGATGTGGAGCAGGGCCTAGGAAACCATGTCCATAGATTTGAATCCAATACAGACGGGGAATTTTACTCCCCCATCCACTAGATCTTGAGTGGTGGTCTGGGTGCTAGTCATTTGGGTGAGAATTAACCAAGGTCCTGTGTGTAGCATGCATTTGCAGCACAGAAAATATAACCCACAGAAACAAAAGGCTTGTTCATGGCAAAATTATGTAGAAAATCCACATCGATAGTTCTTGTAAAACAAACACACCTGCAGACAAGAACAAAACAAAACAAAAACGGGTGGTGCTGCACTGTAGTGACGCACACTGTCTGGGGAGAGCAGCCCAAATTTCACATAGGGAATTTGCAGTGACAAAAAGTAATACATTATGATACAAAACCGAAAGAGAGTTCATATCTGTTAAGAATTACTGGAACAGATCGCAGGAGTCTGATAACTGGTTTTCTTTTGTTTGCCTTACTTTTGCTGTCACGAAACCGTGAGCCTTTTGACAATTATTTTTGGCACTGAGAAGGGAAATAACTAGTCATTACAAAAAGAGAGGCAGTGGTGAACAGTTACTTCCCTTGGACAATAAAACCCAGGGGCCTAAGACCCTTTCTTGCGCTGGAAAAAACAACAACAAAAAAACACACCGAAAACCTACAGATGACGACTTACAGCTATATATATTTCCCATCTAGCACAATCGGATATAATTCTGAGTGGTCCAGTTGCATTTACCCCCTTTTACTCTGTTCATTTGAAAGAGTTTTTTTGTCAAGAGCTTCCATTCATGAAATTAATCATGAAAGTTTTGTTTTTTTTATTTTTATTTTTATTTTTTACAGAGACTTGAGAAATGAACATTATATGTGTAAGAAAATTCACATGCTATACATACGCTCATCAAAGAACATTGGTCAATCTTTGCAAATGGAACATGCATTCTAAGCATATTTCTTTTACTGGCTCTGAAGAACTGGGGGGAACAGTGATGCTCAATGAGTGTGTGGTTGACTGCACATTGTGTGTGTGAACAGCAATTTTTGGACAAAAGTCTGGAGTAATTTCTCTCTGTACAATTGCAAGGGTACCACATTTTGGTATCGCAGCTCCTATTGAGTATGATGAGTCATTAACATTTGAACATCCGGTGAAAGGTGAAATGTTGAGCGAACAGTTATTGTGCATATGATAACTTTTCATTAACTATTTGACTGAATGGTGAAATTTGATATTGGTTGCAGCGAAGGGTTTCTATTTTCAGATTATTTTTAAGAAAAAGGCAGTCTGACAATGAGCATCACTTAAAATGAGTAGAGGTTCAAGATCCCATAGCGTTTTACAGCCACCGGGCCAGTGAATTCGAATCCACTATGTCCAGGGCTCTCATTGAAAAGCCTGGCCCAAACCTCTCCCTCTGCTATTTCAATCTTCTCCAACTGAAATCAGGTACCTATTCACGCCTGGGTGGAGTGAGGAAAATCAGAGTAAAGTGCCTTTTTCAAGAACAAAACACCCATGCCAAAACAGAGCCTTGAACAATGATGACTGGTGAACACTGGCTCAGAAGTCCAATGGCAAAACTGATTCTGCCACAGCACTTTCTTATGGGTGGAAAGAAGGGGGGGGGGGGGGGAAGAACCCAACAGGTATAACTGACAATTGAAACAATCTCACTTCGTGATCCCCTTCCACTTTATTTTTAAAAGTCTTGTTCTATTTAACAAATAATAAAGAGTGGTAACTCTCTCCATTACACAAGGTACACAACTTCAAGTCAGTGATGCTTGCGCTACCGATTCAGCTAGCACACGGGTAAATAAAAGGTACATTGGAACAAACCCAGACACTTCCTCAAAAAAGGAAGCACCATGCCTGTCCATGTACCGATCTTGTTCTATTTGTATAGATGACTAGGTTCATTAGAGTGCAATAATGTCTGACAAAAAGCATGAAACACAATAAGCTATTTCACCTGGTTACAAATAACAAGGTCAAGGTCAAAATAAACAATTAACATCGGAAGATTTGGGGAGTCCCTATCACTTATCTGAAACATCCTTTCTCTCCACTGAAAATCTTTACACATGCAAAGTTTTCCCATTTTGAACTTTGCGTTTTTGATAAGATGATTTATGTAAGAGTTTTATGAAATCTTACTTATAAATTTGAAAATCACATTTCATCAATCTAAATCAGTTGAAGGGTTTCAGGAATAATGAACTGTGGTAGCTGGGAGAGAAGGGTGGGGGTTATCATGTGACCATGAACTGAGATTTCTCAAGCAGCTGCGACGGTTGAGAACTCATGGAGTTGAATATGAGTTATTTTATTAAAGCAAGACAGCCTGAAAGAATTTTGGTTTACTGAATGGTTGGTTGATGTGTTTTTTTTAATTTGTTTATTTATTTGTTTGTCTTACTTAGTGACTAAGATTCAAGTCTGAGTTCAATATATATCGTTCTTTATTCAAAACCCCTGAGTACAAAACTGTACTTTCAGAATTTGCCTAGAAATTATCTAGAAATAGCTGTTCATGCAGGGAGACGACATAACCCCCCAGTGCAAAATAAAACAAAACACAAAGAACAAACAACAATAACAACAACAACAGCTAAAACTGTACAAAGTGTTTGGCCAAACTCTTTCGACCTTCAGTACAGTCACTCAGGAAGCTGTGATTTTCTTTTACACTGTGATGCAACTGTCTTCTCCAAATGAGTCCAACAGGTATTGAAAAAGAAGCACAAAGTACTGACTGCTATTTCTTGATCTTGTGACCTAGAACCAGGGCCAAGGTCAAAATGGTTCATCAATGATTGATCTTTTTCAATTCAGATTCTAATTTTTCAGTCATTTGCCCAAGATGAGTTCAAATGAGAAGACTGGGACCACACTCACAGGTCATCAGTTCATAAAGATGTCTTTGGGAGTGTTGCTTAAATTTTCTGACCACCACTGCAGGTATCTGTATCTCTCAGCACCGGTTGACACTAAGATGAATTATAAAATTAACCATACAGTACAGCCTTGCCAGGTTGTCCCAGAGTAGACCTCCATTTCAGCATTGTCATCCTCATCATCATTCATCACCACATTCAGAATAACAAAAAACAAAAACAAAAAAAGTCCCTGATTCTGTGGCCCACTTTCATGATGCCCTCAATTTCAATTTCCCATCAACTTCTATGCTTGCTGCGAGTGTTTGGCATCTGCAGATTGATGGGGGCTTTGTCATTGGAGGGATATGATGGCAGTCTCACACTCCATTGGGGATGTTCACACAGTCTGGCTCCACAACTGAATGATAACTGTCAAAAGGGAGCTTGGCAGATAGCGTCTGTCCCAGTAGATGGTATATTGTGTATGTTGAATCAGAACAGTTATGACTGACCACCAAGGTGACTCAGAAGCAGTGCAGGGTCTCCTCTGGTGTGTAGCCTCTTGGCGACCTATCACTGGTAGCTCCCTGTGGCTCTGGGACTGCAACAGACATATCTGGGGTGCTTGGGATGAGCAGCATGGGAGTAATGCCAAATGGTGTGGACATTGGGCCAGCAAAAACAACCAACAAACAAAAACAAATAAATGTTGAGTGATGGCCTAGAGGTAACATGTCTGCCTAGGAAGCGAGAAATCTGAGCGCGCTGGTTCAAATCACGGCTAGAGCCGCTGACATTTTCTCCCCCTCTACTAGACCTTGAATGGTGGTCTGGACGCTAGTCATTTGGATGAAACGATAAACTGAGGTTCAGTGTGCAGCATGCACTTAGCGCACATAAAAGAACCCAGGGCAACAAAACGGTTGTTCCTGGCAAAATTCTGTAGAAAAATCCACTTCGATAGAAAAAACAAATAAGACTGCACGCTGGAAAAAACACACCAAAAAATGGGTGGTGCTGTAGTGTAGCGGCGCACTCTCCCTGGGGACAGCAGCCTGAAATTCACAAAGAGAAATCCGTTGTGATAAAAAGAAATACAAATACAAGATATCTCTCCTCCCACTTTTCTTACTTTAAAAAAATATTTTGAAAAGGCTTTTCCTTTCTACTTTCCTGGCTCATTCACCTGTATGTTTATCACAAAGCATCTCTCTGCAACCCTTGTCAGCATAGGATTGGGCAAGAGCTGCTCATTTTGCTAGGTTCTTTTCATGTTTCCGGGGTCTGTATGTGTTTTCTCAAATGCCTTCCCCCCCTTGTTAATACACAGAGGTAAATAAATAAAACTCAGTGGCTGGTGCTTCTTGCATAGAACAGCATACTGACATCCATGTATTCAGAGCTATTTTGTGAGTGGTGGCCTAGTGTTAATGTGGCTGGGTAGAAAGCGAATGTCTACAGGTTCAAGTCCCATAAACGATGAATGAATGAATGATATGGATGCTTATATAGCACTTATCCTCAGTCAGAGAGCAAGCTCTAAACGCTTTACAAACACAGGGTCATTTGCACAACAGGCTGCCTACCTGGGTTGAGCCATCTACAGGCTGCCATTGGGCGTTTATCATTCGTTTCATGTGTCATTCAATCAGATTTTAGGTATGCACACATACACACTCAGAGAGACATGTAACATTTTATGTGTATGACCATTTTGTTTATTTACCCTGCCATGTAGGCAGCCATACTCCATTTTCAGGGATGTGCATGCTGGGTATGTTCTTGTTTCCATTACCAACCAAATGCTGACATGGATTACAGGATCTTTAACATGCATATTTGTTCTTCTGCATGCACATACACACAAGCAGACTGGGAGTTTTCATTCTCCTCTCCACTGGGCTTTGAATGGTGGTCTGAGTGCTAGTCATTTGCGTGAGACAATAAACTGAGGTCCTTTGCACTAATCACATGTGAAAGATCCCATGGCACCAAATGGGTGTCCCTGACAAATTTGAGTCACATACGTGGACTGCAGTTTTCACCCCCCCCTACCCCCCCACCACAAGACTGAGTGGTGGTCTGCTGGGTGCTAATCATTGAGGAGATATGTTATACCATGTGCAGCATGCACCTAGCTCATGTAAAAGAATCCTAGGCAACAAAAGGGTTGTCCCTGGCAAAATTCTATAGAAAAATTCATTTTGATGGTAAAATAAATGTACTGCTCTTCAGAGAGCAGCCCATATTTCATACAGTGACAAAAATGTAACCCAGTACAATACAGTTGTTGAATACCTTGATGACTGAATACTATGTTAAAACAAGATAGACAGAGAAATGGAGTTTTTGTGGATTTTGAATGTTGTGGAGTTGTTTTTTGTCTGGTACTGACTGCCTTCATATGGCCATCAGCATACTCATGAGTAAGTTAGCCTATAACACAGAATAAAAGTCAAAGTCAACAATAAGAATATCAATACAATTTTCCACATTCCTAAGAGCAAACCATATTCAAGTACACCAAGGTGTTATCCACATGGCTACACAAGATTGTTTTTTAGTCATCTTGACGTTAGTCAAGGTCGCTTGACTAGTTATATAGTTTCAAATGGGTGAGTTAAACACACACGCACACACACAAAACACACATGCACAAACACATACACACTCATGTGCACATAGAGTGCATTTTTCCTTCCAAGTTGGTGTTTTTATGTGTTTTTTTCCCCTCATCTAATATGACAAACAGAAACATACACACAGAGGCGCGCACACAAACACACACACACACACACACACACACAGAGTGACAGAAAGAAAGACTGACTGACTGATGATATTTATTTTCAATCTTTCTTTTTTTCCTCTGGCTTTCACCCACAAGAGGGACTAAGTCCAAGAAAATGAAATGAATACATGACATTTTGTTAAACCAAGCAACAGTGGTAGGCAGAAAACTTAAACACATTATCAACTAAGAAATACTTCAGGAGGAATGTTGTACACACATAATTTCATCACAACAGGTTATAAGAAGTTATATGCACAGAGAGACTGAGAGAGAGACTGATGAGATCGCACACACACACACTCGTGTAAGTGAGCAAGAGAGAGAGAGAGATTCGTGACAGGACTCTTCTGTCCTATCATGTATCTATATTTAATTTCTGAATAACCAATAAGAATTAAACACAAAATAAAATGAAAGAACACCCATTAATGTGCTTTGAAAATGAACGCGAAAGATCGGGGGGAGGAGGGAAAGAGGGTGGGAGTTCATGTGAGGGGTAAACCCCCGTTGAACGCTTCAGCACTGGCAATCGTTCACTTTCCTACAGCGGAAACCAAAACACAAACGCACAAAAACAAACAAACTATCGACCAGTTACTACATCAAGGTCAAAGACCACAATAACGAGCATTTAAACAATCTGACGCACTAGAAATCAAATCACAGAAAACGACAGACAACGTTAAACTACAATCCATACTTTACCTGTTCGGGTGGCCTCTTCAAAAAAGTTCGTCTGCTCGCGAGGAGCTAGAGGAATCCCTTATCTGCCTTAGCCGCACCAGCGTACAAAATGACACTGTTTGATATTTTTGTTTTAAATTAGAAAGTTTATATAATTCAATATTTTGCCAGCACAATTTCATTTTCTATTTTATTTTTATTTTAGCGTAATCACATCGAAGATAAATGAGATTGATATTTATGAATGGATTATGATAATAAGAAGCTCGACGTCACAAGGTCTAATTACGGGACCAAATAAAAGTATTGTCGAAGTTTCTCCATGTCGCCGTATCAGTTGTTTTTGTGAGATATTAAGGATGGAGTCAATTCAGCCTCAGGTATTTTGATGCGATTTATTTATTTAGGAATATTATTGAATATTTTTGTTAATTCTGTTAAATTTTTTGTTGATCGTAGCTTGCATTTGACAGGATACTTATTGAACGTGTGACCTAGATGTTGAGAGTCGATTATCAGATTTCTGGTAGACTTCAGTGTTCACATGCGTGCCGATGGAGAATGGTAACAACGAATTATGTCTGAATTTCAGTTTATTGGCGCACCTTGCGGATCGCACGGACCCTACACCTTCTACAAGGCAGTTAAATTTAAGAAGGATGGGAATCTGAACATTTTGAAATTGGGAGAATTTTTCTATTTGAAAATATTAGACGATTTTCCCGTGTGCATTGGGGAAATTCAACTGCTCTGGGAGGAGAAGGGCACAAACCAACTGTTAACAAGCGTCAGATTGTACTTCCAACCTCAGGACACTCCAGGGGGAATTCAGGACGGCCTTATATTCGGAGAAGTAAGTCTGTTTTTTTGCTTGTTTATTTAGAAAATAAAATGTTTGTTAATTGGCGTCCGATTTTAAAGCGCTGGAAGGGTGACCGGAGGGGTGAAGGGATGCAATTTAGATTGAGTGCTTGTCTTTGATTTGAAGAGGTGTGGTGAAAGGTGGAGGAGGGGAGGGCGTGATAATGATGGGGGAGAAAAAGTCGAAAGAAAGAAAGAATCGTGTAGTGTTGTGTATGGAGTCATTTTTAGCGTGCAGCTATCGTGTATTTTTCTTGAAGGCGTTGTTAGTAGCTGTGGAGCGTACGTGATCGGGGTTTGTTGTTTACTCGCTTGTCATTGTGACATCGCAGCGGGGGAAAAGTCGGTTGTGTCACTGTCGTGTCACTGATGTAATGTATTATGTCAGTTTGGCTTTGCGTTGGGATTTTGATCTGCTCGCAAATTTGCGGCATTTGAACCGTGGATATACAGAAGGTGACATTTGATAATGAGTCACCAATTGAATGTGTTGTCATCAATCTTACATCGTCCAATACTGTCAATTTCAAATCACCAACAATAAATAGATTTAGGAATTTGTTTTCACACAAATAATAACTAATGTAGAAATATTGACCAAGCCATGCATCTCATTAAAATATGATCAATAATGATGTGTGGATATCTTGTGTGTGTTGGTGAGCATTTGTTATCACATTTCATAAAGTGATCTCCTTGTACACACTTATCTAAAAACAAAAAACAAAACAAAAAAAAACACACACACAAAAAAACAAAAACAAAAAACCATCAACAACAACAACAACAACACACACACACACACACACACACACACACACACACACACACACACACACACACACACACACAGAGAGAGAGAGAGAGAGACAATAAAAACAAGAAAGTGTCATGGTCCATGGTTTAAAAAAAAAATTATTCTGATGTGTGGAAAGCAACTAGCCCAACTTTGTCAAAAAAGAAACAAACCTTGAACACATTCAGATTTATAAAGGAAAGAATGTTGAATAGGAATGAAACATTATATACTTTTTTTTTCTTTCTTTCTTTCTTTTTTTTGGGGGGTGGGGTTGAGGGGTATGGGGTGTGTGTGGGGTGGATGTGTAACAGGTCTTGTCATCTATGTGTTGACATTGGCCTAGAGGCTATTCTGCTGAAAGGATGACATGACATTTAAAAAAAAAGATTTGACACACACAGTGACACAAATTCTTCCCTCTTTTTATTGAGTCACTCTTTCCCATCTCTGCATGCTCTGTGTTCTGTGAAGCCTTATTTGAATATACAACTGCAGTTTAATTTTGTACATGATTATGTACCATTTGTACAGTGCAGACATGTTGCCTCTATTACCTTTTACTGTGTTAGATTGATCTACTTTTTTCTAGTTACATGCTTTTACACAAATTACATTTTTAAATAACTGTTGGATATGATGAACTAAATTAAAAACCCACCACTTTTTCTGGAATTTTGGTGACAGGGAAGAGTTTTTAAAAACCTAGTTCATGATTATCATGGTTTCTTTCTTTGATTTGAAAATATAAGGATATGTCAAATATATAGTTTTTGTAATGCTGACATTGTGTTGGCACTTGGTAGATCTACTTGCAACAATGGAGTCTGCCCTGATCATGAGTGATTAATTGGTCTTCAAGTTAAATTTTTTAACAGTTGTGTTCAGTCCTTTTATAAGTGATTGGTCTGAATTTATTAGTTTACACTTTGCAAATCACAAGTGCAATGAAAATGTTTGTAATGTCTCCAGATTTAATGTTTCTGAACATATTAGCACCAGCAGCCAGCTGAATATTCTCGGTTACCCTGACATTACATGAAAAGAAATGTAATGCCAGTTCTGATCCCTGACATTTAAAGGTTTCTCATCAGTCTCAGCACAGTTCCAGCCTTTAAAGTTGTGATTAATACACCATGTTGTGGTTTAGTTAATTTATTTCAGCTGCATGCTGTGTTTTAACAATATAATATTGATACACATTTGACTCATTTTGAGGAATAGAGTATTCACTGATTCAGTATTGACTAATGCACGGTGGGGTTGTTTGTGTTTTCTCCTCCTCCTCCTTTTACCTATAAGAAAATAAATAAATAAATAAAAATAATATTAATGAAAAAAGAAGAAGAAGACAGTGATGACATCAGAGTAAATCAGAAGAGCAATGGAGGACTCAAGTGGGAAGGAAGTAAAGAGCGAAGCAGGAGTGAAGAGGCCAGCTATGCAAATGACGTTTGAAGCAACGCCATTCAGCCGTAATGGCTTGGGGCAGCTGAGCTTTCAGTGTGCTCTGTGTGCCTGTGTGTGCCTGTGATAGGCTATGTTTCAATGGCTCCGTTTACAATTCCTTTCCCCCCGGCCTGTGCTGGTTATGCGCGCACACACAGCTACTTGGCTGCCGAATCAGGGTGTTACCTTATTTTTACACATGAGGCGTGGACGGAAGTGTGAACACCGAACAGTGAACGAAATCTGACAGTTAAGCACTGCAACACGTTTCGAATGGCGATGGCGTGAAGCTGTCTCCAGTTTTCTATATTTTTCTCCCCCAGTAATGCACAGTCGATGATTCATTGCGAAATAAAGATTACAGGCATGACATGACCTTATTCAGTCATTGACGCATCTCTCATTGCCCAAAACGTGACGCTATCGTCGTGTTATTAGTGCACATTGCAACCAGAAGAAGATACCAGAAGATATAAATTCGAATAATAATAATAATGATCATAATGTTAATAATAATAAATTGTTTTGACAGTTTTAAACTTGTATATAATTACTTTAAATTTAGTTGCATACAAAGATACAAACTTAATGGGTTTGACAATGTAAACAAAGCATGCATTTTTTAATCTCCAAAGGTAGACACTACAAGAAATAGTACAGACAAATATTTAAACAATATTCTAGAACAGATCTAAGAAAGTTTACATTTAGTAACAGAATAACACACTATTGGAACAAATAAACAATATTAAACGTGCGCCTAGTATAAATGTATATGCTACTTTATTTCTTCCTTTAAAAAATGTTTCATGTTGTACACACACACACCGCATTTGTACCTTCACCACATAGCATGCAAGCACACACTCTATCTCACTCTCTTATCTACTTCTCTTCCTCACTTTGTGCCATTATCTTTGTCCTGTACAGAATCCACATGTAAATTTATACTGTGAACGTGAGAGCCTGTCAGGACTGATAGTGGTACAGAAGACAATGACTGAGACATGTGTGTTGGTTTTCAGTCATTGTAATTTGTCTTCATTTAATTTTGTAGGTTGGTTTTGTTTTTGTTGGGCTTTTTCTTTTTTTCTTTTTCAGTGTGATTATAATGTAGCTCAAAAGATCACAAGTTCTGCATGAAACTCTGTTTCTTAAATGTTAAAAAAAAAATTTTTAAGCACAAAAAGAGCAAGTCTTTTTGGAGTTTGTTAGTTCAGATTATTTGTGCTCACATCTTTTTGTTTTGGTTCTTGCATATTTCAGTGATAGAAATATTCATAGTTTGCATTGTTATTTGTTTATCTTACAAAGAGAGAATGAAAGCAGTTGAGAGCTTGCTTTTATGAAGAACCTGTGAAACTTGATGGCACAAGACCAAGAAAGTAGGACTGTAACAGTGTAAACCACACATAAGAGGCAGGTTAGAGCAGCTCATGTTTATCTCTCATCAGAGTTCTCTTATGTTGTCTTAGTCTGTCTCATGTTTGCCTTTAGCCCATATCATTTCTTTGTCTCTGTCACCCTCTTGGTGTGTCCCTGTTTCTGTGCCTCTGTCACAGATCATTTCTATCACTTGTCTGTCAAAAAAAAATCTCTTTGTCCTTATTGAATCTAACATGCTTACTATTCAGTATTCTACTTCCCTCTTGATGCCCTTGAAATTTGTTATTTTTAAGACAGTAATTTTATCCCATTCTCTCAATACTTGAAGTTTTTGGTTTGAGACATTAACAGTGCTCAGTCTGTTTTACACCTCCTTACAAGTTTATGATAGGGCTAATAGATTGTGTGCAACAGTATTCACACACAATTATGCATGTATGTATACACATCCAAGTGGTCATTTACACATGCTAATTATGAGTTGATGTCGCATGTATGATTGTCTTGCATATTATCCAGACCATTCTTATTGATGCATCAAATCAAATCTGCTGTCAAGAATCACACAACACACAATGCATGCATAAAATGTACAGACAACAGTTAATGTAACAAGGATCCACATTCTACTGTGTGTGCATATACGTAACATAGCCCCTGTCTGCTGTTGTCTGAGTCAGTGATTGTGAATTGTAAAACAGTTGGCCCATTGATTGAGCGGAGAGGGGAAACAGTAAGGGCTCTCAGCATGGCTATTCTGAAGGCAAGCTGGGGGATTTGCTTCTTTGTGACCCAGGCTTTGAAGCATTGGGCTTGTCTTTGTTTCTCATTCCTGAAGGCTCCCCAGGGAAGAAGGTGTGAGGCATGTGAGCAACATTGTAACTGATACTGTAGTGATAGACTTATGGAGTGTGGAATCATGAAGATTCGATAAGATCAATAAAATAGCTGGAAACAACTCTCTGAATAGGTAAAGTTAGTTAACTAGGGAGTGGCATCTGTTCAAAATTGGTTGCATTGTAAAAACAGTATGTGCATGCACACATATATACACACGCGCTCAGGCATGCACATGCACATTGTCTGATGTGCAGGACGTGTGCATGATAATTGGTGTTCAGAAAAAGGATATCTTGGTTGAATTCAATAGTTTCAGTCCTTGTGTCACTTTGTGTGTATGGATGTGTTGGTGCAGTCATGTGCAATAACTGAGTGTGAATAACTTCCTTCCTTTGTCTTTCACCCCTCTCTCTATTTTTGAATCGCCACACCCATCTAGTACTTATATTATCTGTTTATTTTTAACTGCCTGCTTTGTTTGAGGTGTTTTTTTATATATATATATATTTTTTAACCAAAGCAGAAACAGTATAGTTAGACGACCATCATGAAGCTTGCGATTTTAGATAGGCAGTATTTTATTGAAATTGATCAGGTTGTCATGTTTTTTTTTTCTCATCCTGGGTTGGAAACAGGCAGGGTGGTGATGTGCGTAATGTCATATTAATCATTAATGATTATGACTAGTGACAGACAAGAAATAGAGCTGCTGGGTTTGGAGCTGGGCACTGTGACCCATGATAATGCAAAACACCACATCTTGCACCGTGAAAGAATATGAGTGATAATGCTGTTGTAGATGTTGTTAATTTTTTGTCTGTTTTTTTTCCCTTTCAGTTGTAAAAAAAAGGAATGTTATTCTGACTTAGCATTAAAATAAATAAATAAATAAATATCAAGCCATATCTATTGTTCATACAAACAGTTTTCTCGTTGGTTTTATCTGTCTGGTTTGCAATTTTGATTCTAAAACAGATCATTGCATAGTTATTTGCAGCAGAATTCAAATTACAATAAATTAAATATCTGAAAACAGCACACATTTCTTTCAACGGTGCAGTAGAAGCTTTGTTAAAGAAATGCTTTTAATTTAAGCACAAGGGTTTGCTTTCAGGAGCACAAGGAAACGACAGCCGATTGACAGAGTTTACATAGCACTACCAGTCTTGACTGAATAGAAGGAAAGGACAGTGGCCCGGCCAGAATAGCTGAGGGTGGAGCGGCAGGCGTGTGTGTGTGTGTGTGTGACTTGCTAACAGCCGTGCAGTTGTACGACCAGGATATTTATAACCATCCTCCAGCGGCAAATAGTTCAAGCCGCATGGCAGCCTCTTCCCTGATGGCACGTCAATAACTTGAACATGTGAACACACATTTGTATGGTGCACACACACACACACACACACAACACACGCACGCACGCACTCACACACGCACATGCAAGACTGATGCACACAAATCAGTTGTTGTCAACCACTGCTGTATCATCTTTACTTTGCTGGAGTTAAAATCCTGTTTGAATGATTTTTTAAAATATATTTTATTCATTTAGTTACTTTGCATATTTTTCTTTTACATTTGAAAACTATTGATATGCAAAGAGAAATAAAAAGGGTGCCTGGTGTTAGGTTCGTTGTTTATAAATTTGATAGGCTTAGGTTTGTTGTTTAAAAATTTGATAGGCCTACAATGTAAATTTTGTTGTAGAAAAAAAATGGAAGGAAAGAAGGTTTACTGATTGATAGACAGACTGGTAAACAAAAACACAAAAAATTAATAGTATGCACTGAACACATGACTAGTTTAGAGATGCAGGTATTTTTGTTTCAAAAAAAGAAAAGCAAAAAAAAAACCAAACAAAAAAAACAAAACAAAAAAGAGCAAAATTAAAAAAAAAAAAAAAAAGGGGGGGGGGGGGGGGGGGGGCTTAAAGTCAACACAAGTTAACTCACATCTTCAAAGTGGAATATAGTTGAAAGTGAATGAAAGCAATGAGTATCAAGTTCTGGCATTTTGACTTTGAGAGACATCTGTTTGTAAATAATTATGTTGATGATAGGACTGGAATTTTCAAAGGCAGAAAGTAGATGACAACAGGAACAATGGTGGAAAAGGGTAGAAAAATGAAGAGAGCAATAGAAAAGACATTTGAATTTCAAATTTTCGAAACAGGGTTTGGTGTGTGAGTGTCTGCATATATATGAGTTTTTTTTTTGTTTTTTTTTGGTTTGTTTTTTAATCTTGTCGTGTAAATATTGCAAATACTGTTGAAGTGGTGTCAGCATCCCAGAAGGGATATTTTCTATATTTCTCATTATTTATTTATTTTTTTAAAATGATAACAGTGTGCAAGGTTTATCTCTTACCCCAACTGTCACTGCAATTTTTACTTCCTTTTGAATGTCCATGCGAACACTCACACACACACACACACACACACACACAACTAGTGGATCAAAACAGGGTTAGCTCTGTTAGCAATATGGTTTGGTCTTGTCCGCATGTGACTTTGAAGATCTTCACACATGAGAACTGGGTGAGGAGTTCAAGAAGTCCTTAGATAAACAAATGAGGTAACTAGTTCTGAAAGGAGTGGGAAAATGGTCACTCTCTTTTTCTGAACTCTGCCGTACTCAGTCCTATACCTGCTACTGTTTAGTTTGGAATATACACCTCAAAGTACCCAGTAAACTGATAACATTGTAGAAGCTTAAACAATTTGGGGGTTCATGATTTTGTGTGTGTGTGTGTGTGTGTGTGTGGATTATTTACAAGTACCTAAGTAATGGTTCTGAAAATGAGACATTCTGAAATCTGTTTTTATTCCTTTTCTTGTGTATGAAATATGTATGGTAATTTTATTTGACCGCATAATATAATTTTGTTCCAGTGGTTCAATGTCAATACACACTGAGAAAATGTGTGCTTCAGCAGTGACACAACTGAGTTCTGTGTAGATTAAGCTGCCCCAGTTACGAGCACAACAATTATTTTAATCTGATGCATTTCATGATTGTCATTTATTATTTTGGAAACATGTTTCCGACAGATAGAGAGATTGATAAATGTACTGCATATATCGTTATATTATGAACTGTCATTTATTAATGGGGAAATACGTTTGACAAAAAAATAGAAAGAGATTAATGTAGTGCATTATATATTGTATTATTAACATATACATTTCAGATTAAATGTCAGTCCATGTTTAAAAAAAGAAAAAAGAAAAAAAGGCATTATAAAGTATGGGAGAGGAGATGAATGATTTTCAAAGAAAAATCTATATTGTATGCAAAATGTATTTGAATTTATTTTGTGACACAGAATAAACATTTCCAACTGGATCTGATGTGCGTGTGTATGCAATCAATATCGTCACGATGCAGTTAAATGCCACGTAAAATGTCACAAGAGAGAACAGGGAAAGAGTTTCTTCAAGATTATTTTTAGGATTCCCCCCCCCACACACACACCCCCCCTTCATGTCTCATAGTCACAGCTAGCAGTGTGATCATAAAATCTCATTAATCTGCAGATTAGAAATGTCAGAGATGAACCCCCCCACCCCCTTCTCCCAACCACCTCCTGCCCTCCCCCCCCCCACCCCCTCCCCTCCCAGCCACCCCCCAAACGACATTGATCTGCTAGTAGTTCTGTGAGCGCCAGCACTTGTGTCGCCCTCCCATTATATTTTTGCTACAGCTGCCCTGCCCAGCAAAAAACCTTGCCATTATTGATGGGGTTTGGTGGGAGGAGGGAGGGGGAGAATCGGCCACATGACACTGTATGCGTGTGGGGACATAAATTCATCTGCTTCCCTTCTTCCCTTTGCACACCTCCCGCCATCCACCCCACCTCTGCATGCATGCCATGTGGGTTTGAATGAACAAGGAGAGCAGAATAGGGTTGTTGTCCGGCCTGACATAATCACCGGCCGGAGTGTAGCCCGCTGTTACAAAACGATTGGATCCACAGTGTGTGTAACACGCGTTCAGCTCAGCTCACGGTTGTGGGCTGTGTTGGAAATCTGTTGCCAGGCACTGGCCTCAGTCAGTCATTGTCGTTGCACTCACCGATTTATTTTGCAGGATCTTTTAAAGATGAATAAATGTGATTGCTCAGTAATATGTAAAGAGTTCTGTAATTATAATATTAATCGTAATAACCATAATCGTATTAATAGTTCTTACAGTGATGATGGTGATAAATATTGATAGTATTTGATAAATATTGATAATGTATCTGCGAGTGCTCGTCTTGGTATTGTCAAGGTATTCATAAATTCATTTGCTTCAATTCATTTGTTCAAATTCCGTTGATTATATATTTGTTTGTGTGTCTGAGAATACAAAGTAGAACAGAAAGAGGAATCTAGCTTTGTGTTGTTGATATTAATTTTAATATTTTTCTTTTCATCTTCATCGAATACAGTTGTATATATAATATCGATTTCTTATCCGATAGATTTCTATTTGTTGTTGGTTCGTTATGCTTCCACCAAACTAGCTAACCATTGTGTTTTGAATTTGATATTATTTAACTATTTTCGTCAGACATAGGTATCTATGTCATATTTATTTAAAATTCCATGTTCCAGTTTTGTGTTGGTTCATTTGAAAAAAAAATCTGCATATTAAACCATAACCGTTGCGTGTCAACACATGTAATCAGCCGTGTCAAAGATGGTGACGACAGGCCGGTACATGACAGCTAGTTGGGAGCTGTCCCTGATAATAAACTCAAAATGGCAGGCTGGAAGGGTTGAACTGAAGAATCCGGCCATCGGGCTAAATCCACTCCCCATGTGTGCTAAAACTAGACGCGTGTTGCTGTTGCTGTGCCCGAATCGGGATGACCCCCTGACCACGAGAAGGTCTGTGGCAGTGCGTGTGGGTGGAGGGGGCGGTGGGATTGAGGGAATGGGTGGTGAGGAGGAGTAGTGTGTAGCGCTTGTTCGTTAAGGTTGGAAACACATTTGTACAGCTCCCCTTTCCTTCACCCTCCTCCTTCCACCTACCTTCTCCCAACTCCCTCCCTTGTGTTCTCTGCATGTTGTTTAGCAGACGTTATCCATTTGGAAACCGGACATGTTTTTTATTTTATTTTATTATCTTAAAAAAGAAGTCATTGTGCAGTTTGTTGTTGTTCTCAGTTCGTGAAAATCATATTACCATTGATTTTATTTATCTATTTATTTTGTTATTTACTTAATTTTTTTTTTAGTAGTTTGTGTAATGTTTATCATGATTTCGTTTTCCTAGCCCTGTTTCGACGAGTTGATTTCTTTTCTCCACACGTTCATGCTTTGAAATAGCATTGAATGTCGTCTCAAAGTAGGAATACCTGATGGTGAAGATCACATGAATTCATTGTTTGTTTTTCGTTTGTTTTAAATCATTCATTTGCTTGTTGTTGTTGTTGTTGTTTTTGTTTGTTTCTTTGTTTGTTTTTGTTTTGGTGTTTTTCTTGTTTATGTGTGTGTGTTTGTTAAGTCTGTATAAAGAGGCAGGCTTAAAGGGAAGGTTATTTAAACATGACGATTTTGAGATTCTGTCAGTCCTGAAGTATTCAGTCACAAAGCATTAAATTACCCAGCCCTTGGCATTCTGATTCCGACGACCCGTTTCCCTTGCAGCCAAACAGGCTCTCATTAAAAGTCCAGCGGGTTCAATGATATGGAAAAGCGGGCATGGGGGCTGAGGCTTGGCAGAGGTAGCTGTGCAGTTTGTACACAGTGCTCTTCCATTTACCGGCGCTGTGTGCTTCCTCCCCGACTCCCGTGTTCTGCGGCACAGGGCGATGGAAAATACTGGCCGAGGGGCGAGTCGGGTTTTATGCACTGTGGAATAAGGGAAGGGAAGATGAAGAGAGAGAGAGAGAGTGCAAAGCGTGTAAGAAAGGAGTCGTTGAAGATTCATTATCTCAGAATAGCACAGGTCTAACCAGCCTTGAACAACATGGGGTAAAAACAGTTCATTGTGTTACCTCTGTTACTGGCTAGTTGTCATCTGACCCTAAATAGCATTGCTGCATTCACATGTCGCGTAGTTTTCATGGACAACACATGTGTTTGATTGGATATTGCATGAGCATATTAACTGGGGAGAAGGTGGTGTTGGTCAAAACCCATGTTACAAAGTCGAGCAGTTTCTATAAGAAAAGTGTTGGACTCAAAACACAAAGCTGACGTATTGATGATATTCAGCAAGAAATTGTTACTTTCTCAATTCCATGTTGTACAAACCATTATATTGTAGACTATCAACATGTTTTCTTTTTGGTAATAACTTGCGACAACGTGAGTGTCAGCTTGCAGCGTTCGTATCTCTATTTATAGTGACAATATATCCTAGCGCCCGGTTATCGATTTAGGGGCTGCACCGAAGGAGACATCATAGGAATTACATGCAGTCGCACAAATGATGTTGGCCCTGTTTTATGTTGTGTTTGTGTGGATGGGAGAATAGGAGGACTGATGTTCGCATGTATTCACTGTAGAATTTTAAACACTTTTGAGTTGTGACGGTTACCTAGTAAACAAATAACTTGATTTCAGTACATTTTTATATACTCTTTATTTGATTTGTAGGTATTGTAACGTATTCACTTATAGTTACACCCTGTATGTTTTAAATTTTGCTATTGTCTTGTATTTACTAATGTTCATTTGACTTTTGCCCTTTTTTTTTAATATTTTTTTTTACAAATGTGTTTATTAGTTTGTTCTCACAGTTGGTATGGTGTGGAAAAAAAACCACACAACAAAATAACAACAAACAAAAAACACTAACCAGAGTGCTGTCAAGTTTTAACGACCCTATCCCCTCCCCTGTACATGTCATTTCATGCACTGGCTTGTTTTGCACTACAGACTGTGCTTTCATTGTACTGTCTGTACATGGTATATAAAATGCCGTCTCTCTGATTGCCTTTTAAGGAATTTGAAGTCGGCAGTGAATAGTATGGGTGGCTGTGGGACTGGTTGGGCGTTGGACCTCAGATCCGGTGTTCGCCAGGCCAGGGGATGGTTGTTTTTCAACACCCGATTTTTCTCACTCCACTCAGGTGTGAATGGGTATCCGACATCGGTCGGGGAAGGTTAACAGCTCCGAGACGGTATGATTTGACCCCGTCTTGATGTGCCGAGCGCTGGACACACTGGATATGAATTAACTGCCCTTAGACAGTGAAATGCTGTTGGACATTTTAACCATCTTAACAACAGCAACAACAACAAATAAGTGTGGTGGAGATAAAACATACACAAATTTTAAAACGCGTCGTGCAAATCCGATCCCCTTCCCCTCCCTCTCTCTGTTACATATATGTACATGCGCTCGCGCGAGTCGTGGTTGGTCATTTTGACCCCATCTCATGCTTTATCAACTGATCTGTAAACGGGAATGATTTATATTCGTTTCGTTTCACATTTCAGCACTCGAGATTTAACGGGCTTCATGTTGAATCAGCGTCGAATGGAGAGAGAGAGAGAGGAGGGGGGCGGGGGGGTGGGGGGGTCAGGGAAGGGGAGAGACGTGGGGGGGGGGGGGGGGGGGGGGTAACAAATGCGGAAGAAAGGAGATGACTCGTGGTGTTTTTGTTGTGAAGCGTGTATGGGTGAACTGAAAGTTGCCGGTGTGCATCACCCCCACCCCGACTCCTTCCTTACACTCCCCGCGCGCCACTGGCTATGTTGTGTGTGTGGAAAGGAAGGCCAAGGAAAGGCAGGCCACAGTCCTTGAGGGGGCCACATGTATGTGAAGGCACAGGCAGGGCGCCGCCACCTTCAGAAAGAGTGTGCGTTCAGTTGGCAGGCTCACCGCCATCCACCCCATCCCCACCCCCCAAACCCCACCTCCCTGCTTTGCCTGTCTGCCTGCCTGCCTGCCTGTTTCATCCATCTGCCACCTTGATGAATATTTATTTATTCATTGGTTGTGAACGAGAGTGGCATTTGTGAACCAGAATGACATTTGTTTTACATTGCTCAGTGCATTGTGTATCCGTTGATGTTATACTGGGATGGTTATCCTGGTAAAGTAACGAAAGAAAAAAAAGTTTTAAATATTGCCATTGGGGGTTGTTTCCTCTTTATTTTATGGGAATTATAACAACCCTGAATCTACTAATGATGATCATTTATTCATTTTTGTTGTTTTTTGTTGTTGTTTTTTGTTGTTTTTGCTTTTCAGTAGATCTTGAAAAGCACTTGAAGTGAACTAAATTCATGAAAGTGCAAGCCACAGAATGATAAGATAAATCAGTTCACACTCATGCAAACAGACATCATGACTCTTCTCATTCAGCTCATCTGCATGCGTGCGTGTGCGCGTGTGCGCACACACACACACACACTGCGTGTCACATGTAGAATTTCTACACAAAAACAGAATATTCACAGAATGGATAAGCGGTTTGCAGACATTTTCAGTTGATCAATAATGTGTACCTCTGGCTTCTGTGTGTTCACTCTGGCACAACGTGAATCTATGTAATTACATGCTTTTGTTGCCTGTGTTTCAAGATGTTTCCCTGTTGTGTAAAATCTTTTGACTATTTGCTCACAAGAAGAAGAAAAAAATCTTTGTAACGAATGTGGTGTTCACATGCATTTTTCAGCCGTGAACCAATTTGATTTCCCTATCATTGTAACAGTCTGTCTCACCATAAATGCTATTTTGATGCAGTACATTATAGTGAATGAATATTGATCCACGCTTAGAGGAATACGAGTTCATTCTAACATTACACTATTAATTTTTCCCTCCATTTGGTTTTGCCAGGCAAATGTGATTTAATTTCTCCTTTAGAAAGGTGATTGCTATGCTGGGCATAGATAAACCATTGGTAGGGAATTTGAGACGTAAAAACACAGACAACAACTGGTGATGTCAATGAATATTAAAAAAAAAAAGAAGAAGAAAAATCATTGGAATTAAGAGAAAAAAAAGTTGGATTAAGGATGAATTGGTTGTATATGTATGCGGAGGAAAAAAAAAGTTGGATTAATGTTGAATTGATAGTTTATGTGTGTGTGGAGGAAACACAGTCTCGAGCAGTAGACTAGTACTTCTGGCAGTGATTCAGTACCATATTGTAACATACAGGGAAGTGGGAGGTGGTCGATGGGGTGGGGGTGGGGGAGCTGAGGGGGGAAGCAGGAATGAGAATGAAGGAGTGGGTTGTGGGAGATGGGGAGTAGCAGGATGGGGGTAGTGGTATTGATGAATGTCTTGGTGGAAGAAGGTGGGTTGGTGGGCTGTCGGCTGGCAGGAGCAGGTTCTAACAGATTGTCTTGTGTCGGATGGATGGCTGATGGCTGATGCAGGCAAATCAATACATGTATGGGGCTGCTCAGGGAATCAGTCAGTCCCTGCTTGATGGGCTTAGCTAAAGCTGGGCACTGCCAGAGTCTGATGTGATGTCTGTGTGAAAGCTGCTTCCCCCAAAACCTGTGGTGGGCGGGTGGGGATGCTGTTTGTCTCATATACCCAGTCTTTTCTCTCTCTCCATCATTCTTCCCCCCCCCCCCCTCACCCCCACCCCTCCCAATGCCCTTTTTCTCCTTTACTGTGGCTGCCCCCCCCCCCCCCTTTTTTTTTTTTTTTTAAATTCCAGAGGTGTTGACATCAGTGCTTTGGCATTTGCAGCTGTACACCAGGATTTGAAGATACCTGGGAGAAATTTGGAAAGAAAGGAATAGCTGTATTACTATCGCCATCATGTTTTAATGCAGCTGAGTGTTTTTCATTCTGTGTATTTTCTTAAAACAACCAAAGGTAATGTTTTAATGCAACTGACTTACTGAGTGTTTTTCATTCTGTGTATCTTAAAACAACCAAAGGTTATGTAGACAGTGACAGTTATTAGAGATGATATCAATAATGAAATTAATCTGCTGCTCAGAATGTTCTTTTTTAAATACAGTAAATGATTTGATAAATGACATAAACAATGAGTTATAAGCATGAAGAAAGTGAATAATGACTAAATAAATGAAAAAAGGAAGAAAAAGTATGACTGTTGCTTGGCATTGCTGCGTGAAATCAGTCCTGCAACACTAAATATTAATAGCGCATAGAGAAGGTCATTCTGATTGCCTGACAAGAAGTCAGAAATCCTCCATCACAGCCTCTCTCCCTTTCTTTCCCCAGCACTGCTGTCCTCTCCAGTCATTCATTGATTGGGTTCACTGTGGGTTGTCGGCTTTGTGTTTGTTGTTGGCTGATCTCCACACGGTTATCTGTCGGTTAAATTTGTCATGCTTGTAACTCCTGATTACAGTGCACAGTGTTGTTAATTTTTGTAACCATTTCGCTTCCCCGTATTGATGTTGATTGTTAGCGCTTGGTGGCCCCTGTGCTAAGGAAGTAAAGAGCATTATGAATACATATTATATATATATATATATATATTTTTTTTTTTTTCCAGTTATGAATTTGATTTGAACTATAATAACAAAAACTTGTAATTTTATATGTGATCCAGAGCTCTCTGTCTGTGTCACACATACACACACGTACACTCTCTCTCTCTCTTGTCACTGCTGTCTCTTGTCACACATCCACCAATCTCCCCCCCCCCCCCTTCCCCGCCACATTATATTTCCATATATTCCCCCACCCACTCACCAAAAGCATTTTTCTTCATATATAAAGATCATATAAAGGGGTGTCAGGAAAACACTCGATACCTTTTGCCTTGAAAACAAAATGTCTACAATAGAATAACAGTTTCTTTTCTTTTTGTAAAAATAATCAATGGCTTCAGACTGACAGAGGGAGAAAATAGGAAGGGATATTTTTAGCAGCCCTACCCCTGGCAGTAAGAACAGAAGGGAGGGAAGGAGGGGTGTTCATAATAAAAATAAAATAATAATAACATAGACAGACGAGAAAGGTACAGGTGAGGAAGGAATGAGATGCCGTGACCTTGCCAATCTTGGAAGTCCCCTTGTCTTACTACCTAGCTCTCAGCATTAATTATGGAGCCATTGTATCGATTGTGTGTGTCGTGTGTGTGTGTCACTCGTGCAGCAGCAAGCCCCCCCCCTCTACTCTCTCCCTCCCGCCCCCTCCACCCTAACCGCCCCTCTCCTCCCCCCTCCCCCCTCCGCGTCTCTCTGCAATCAGCTAGCTGTCTTTGTTTTAAAGTAAGCAGAGCCAAAGCAATGGGCGTGGGCCTGCTAGAATAGCGGCTCCTCTTCTTGGTTCGGACTGTATCCAGGGATGGAACTTGTCAGCTGATTGCATGCTTCAGCCCTCCCCCCCCCCCACCCCGATCCCCCACTCCCGCCACCTCCCCACTCTTTTTCTTCTTAAAAAAACGAAAAAACAAGAACAGGAGATAATGAGGATAAATGGAGTTTGCTTGACATTTAGAATTGTGTTGTTCTTAAGTATCTATTGTCAGGTTACTTCTTCGTCTCAAGTGTTGTAGTTGCAAGTCAACTTTCAGTAATTTCTGCATTTTATAACTCACCGCCAAAAAGAAAATAGAGGTAGATTTATTCAGCCTAACAACAAGATATTTTGTATATATCCACATGATAATCATAATCTTTACATTACTGTGGTGTTTTTATTGTTTTATTGAACGATTATTGACTTTGAATATCATTTGATAGATAGATACATTTACAAATAATCAAACAAATCACTCTGATTCCATCAATCAGTCAGTGAGGTCACCATGCACACTATTGTGTTCATGATTGTGGTTAAATAATTCTGATTCTGATTCAGTCAGCCAACTGAGTCAGTTAGGTTACTGGTATTACATTTGTCAGTATTACAATTTACTTGCATAGACTAATAATGACAGAGCTCTCTCAGTCTCTGTTTCTCTGTCCACTCTGTATCTCTCTTGCTTCCTCCTTTGTCTATGTCCATATGCTTTCAGGTCCTGAAGGAAATCAGTATTTTCAACTTGAGTTTTATGTGACTGAAACTGATGTGGGTGATCTTTTTACATTGTTTATTTTTTGTTTGTTTGTTTGTTGTTGCTTGGTTTAATTTTAAACTTCAGTTCTTATATTCACTTATTTCACAGAAAAATGCCT
This sequence comes from Babylonia areolata, assembly GCF_041734735.1. Lineage (NCBI taxonomy): Eukaryota > Metazoa > Mollusca > Gastropoda > Neogastropoda > Buccinidae > Babylonia > Babylonia areolata. Next base: position 48,494,323 of record NC_134894.1, on the reverse strand, counting down.
CTTTGAGTTCAGCTGTGGCTTGAGTGGATGCAAAAGGGCTAAGTTTCAGGTTGACTGAATGACATGTGGATGAAGTTGTCTTTTTAATGTTGTTTTAATTGACCTTCTAACATTATTTTGCATTCTCTGCTGCTGGTTTGAAGAACTGGCAGGTATTCAGGCCTGTATTGTCCTCATGGCAGATGGCTGGGCTATGAGCTGACATGATTTGATTTGACCCTGTGGCTAATTCCCCTCACAGGATTCACTGCATTATGTTGGCCACTATTAGTATCGGTGTGCTGTCGATCTCCTTATGTCTCTCAGATAGTGGCGCTTTCTTTTTTTCTTCTCACACACTCTCTAATGTTGACAACAAACAAAGAAGACAGGGCACATCACTGAGTGTGTTGAAAATGCTAAATGTGAACAGTTTTGTTATAAAATGGCTGCAAAGAGAAACATTAGTCTTTTTTTGTGTTCAGTTTTACTGGGTTTCAGTTGAACAACGTACATTTACCAGTGGATTATGGTAATAAAAATAATTGGAAAAAAAGAAGAAGAAAAGAACATCTTTTAACAAAGTTGGGTGTTTAGATGGATGTTTATATAGCCATAAAAAATGTAAAACCATAAAAGTCACTGATTTTTTTGTCACTACACACACACACACACACACGCACAACTTCTTTGCCAATGAAAAATCAGAAAGGAAGACGAGAGGTGACTTGTTTGAGTTAGTGTGTCTGTGAGAGAAACTCGGCTGAGCAGAAACATGAGAATCTCCTTGCTCCACCCCACAAAACAAAGGAGTGTGTGTATGTGTCAGCGTGCGTGTGTGAGTGAATTTTTACAACTAGTCTACTGCTATCCCCACCCATCACTCACCCCACCCACCGTCATTACCAGTGCTGAAAACCGGTTTATATCCTATGTCAAATCACCCACCCAGTTTACTTTGAGTTGCTGGTATTATTATCATCATCATCTTTATCATCGGACTCGTCGTTTTAGGTAAACCCTCCATTGTTTGTTGGGAACGCCTCTCCCTCTCCCGAGTCAGAATTATCTGGCAGGCAGAAATAAACCGAGGACCCCGCTTTTCTGTCTACACGGCTGTTGCAAGACTCAACGTCGAGTCCGATGGTGATGACGACAAACTTAAGAGGGGAGTGGGTAATAGTAATGAAATAACTTGGCCGGATCGATGCGTTGTCGGCGGCAGACGGTGTGCAGAGTAGACAAAGAACGTAAACTGGGTAGATTTGCTCTTTGAAGTTGTGAGGCTTGCCTTACTCGGGGATCGAAAGCATTGACTGTAAGATGCAAGAACTGACTTGATGTAGCGACGAGTGTCGATGTGTGTATGTTTTATTTCACAAACACGAATGCATGGCTTAAGGAAAGAAAAGAAAAAAAAAAAAAAGCGTGTGTGTATGTGAAAAGAAAAGAAAAGAAAAAAGTGTGTGTGTGTGCGTGTGTGTGTGTGTTTAGGGTTCTGTGGAAAGTTTTCGACATTTTCTAAAGTGAATAACCACGTCGAAGCTGTCTGAATATTTATTGTGTTGAGTATTGTTGTTTCGTTTTATTATTTTCAAGTTCAATAGATGAAATGATTGAGATTTAAGAAATAATGATTTTGTTTTGAACTGACAAAGGATAATTGTTTACCAAACATGGATAGATTACGTTATATTGATATTACACATAACTGGTCAGCACAACGTAACTCGTACTTTCAAACATGCATATGGTCAAACCAAGGGCTTAGCATGGGAGTGGATGAAAAAAACGGTCGAAAGTTCGTTTGTTCAAGGAAAAACAATGCAGTAAATGTTAAAAGATGCAGATTGTCTTCGTGGTTTTGTTCGGTTTGATTAAAAAAAAAAAAATTAGAATGTGATAAAAGATTTCATGAATAGTTTAAAAATCTTGTATATCTTTATGTACTCTTTCACCACCGAAGCGCATTCCCATATTTTTTCAAAGAGTTGTCGGGGAGTGTCAGTCTGGTTTGCTTGCTCTTGTGCTGGGCAGTCCTCGGGTTTCCGCCATCAGTCTGTCTCTTGCACAGTACTGGCTTTTAGCTCTGTCCTTTTCGGGGCAGATCGGACAGGAAAACGATACTGTAGTCACTCCCTATCGTATCCACTCAGTAGACAGACAGCTGCAAAGTAACATGCGTTCAACAGCCTTTCTCATCTTGTCCTGACCATGTAACTCAAGAGCTCTGCCCCACCCCCCCATTCCTTCACACACACACACACACACACACACACATCACACTCCTCTTTACAGTGTCAACCCGCCACCTTCCGACTCCAAGAACACACACACACACACACACACACACACACATACGCGCGCGCGCGATCTTTGCACGCATTCCTCTTCATAAACAAACTAAACCAAACTGACAGAGAAAGGGAGAGAATATAGACGAAATATCCGACTGTGCTCCTCTCAGGATGATGATTATGATAATGTGTGTGAGTGTGTGTGTGTGCGTGCGTGCGTTTTGCGTGCGTGCGTGTGTGTGTGTGTGTGTGTGTGTGTAGCGGGGCGAAGGGGTGGAGGAGATCAGGTAGCAACAGAGTGGTGTTGACTTGTGTCACCATGCACTGACAGACAGGTGCAAAGTGTGCAGTTCTCTGCACGCTGTCTGTCTTTTCCCCTTTTCCCTCAGCCCTCTCTAATGGCGGGCCTCCAGTGCCTAACTTCCATGGGAGGGGAGCTGAGGGTTGGGGGATGGGCGGAGGGGGTCATCCCGATGTGCCGTGCCCACTGCCTGTTGTACTACGTGCGTGCGTGCGTGCGCGCGTGTATGTGCGTGCACGCTTGCGTGTGCGCGGGTTGTCTGCTACACAGCTGCTGCTTTTCCGTGGCAGCGCGTCGATGGGCTCAGTGTGCAGAAAGGATGAGGGGTCGGTACAGGAGGAGATTTGATCACACTAACTACCCTTACCAAAGAGCGTGGAGTCTGTGACCCCCCCACACCCCTTCCCCTCAATCCCCTATCACCATATCCCCTTCCGCTCCCACTCTCTGACAATCCTCTTCCTGTTTGCACTTTCTTCACCCATCGCTCTCCTTTGTCTGTCTCTGTCTGAGTCTTCTGTTGTTACTCTGTCATCTTTCTTGTTGTTATTCCTCTTGTTGTAATGCTGTTTTTGTTCTGAATGATACACCATGTGCGTATTGTTATTGTTGTTCGTGTTGTCTTTCTTCCTCAGTTTCATCTTGTTTTTAGCTAGTTTTCCAGCTTAGTGATATGATGTGGCAAATCGTTTCTGCTGTTTTAGTGTGTTTGTGTGGGGGTTTTTTTTGCGTTGTTTTTTGTTGTTGTTTTTTTTCATCTACAGAACAGTTTTTGTTCACTGACAGTGTAAGTGTTACTGCCTGCTGCTTAGAGCAGACATAGTTTGTGTGTGTCTGAGAAAGTGGCGGGTGGGGAGAGGGCCGCAGAAATAGTTTCTCAGCTGCTGGGTTTTCTTTTTCTTCTTCTTTAGTTTAGACCTCACCCTAAAAGAAAAAGAGAAGCGCTGGGCGGGGGATGGGGAATGGGGGTAGAGGCTGATGGAAGAAGGGCATAATGTGAAATCTCAAAAGTTATGACATGAGAAGAACTGATGATTCCAAAGAATATTTGCTGTCGTGCTGAGGTCTGTTGATGTCTTGAAAAGTTCTCCATTCCCTTTTGACCCATTTCCCCAAAACCTTTCTCCCCAACACACACACACACACACACACACAATGACGCATGCACTTACGGACACACGCATGTGCTGGTGCACGCACAAACACACACACACCATTCCATTTGGGAAGTGAGAATAAAGCACTGGCAGTAGTAGCAGCATTATTGCATGTCACTAAATTACATTTACAAGAAAGCTTTGTATTATCTGTTTCTTTTCCTCTCATGCTCATACTTCATTTTAATTGTTTTTGCACATGTATGTGTTGAAATAATGTTTCTGTTTTTTTCTCTGTGTGTGTTTTTTGTTTGTTTGTTTGTTTTGTTTTTTTCCGTTGCTGCACAGGCAGTGTGTGATCATTTTGGTTCTTTTCACATCAGAAGAACACGCTTTCACCAGATGAAGACAAATTTTATGAGAGCACCAGAGGTTTCCCAATCTACTGGTTTAAGACTTGACTGGCATTCAGCCCTGAAATGGCCCTTTTGCAGTTGGCTTGGCTATAACTAGCAACGTGATTTGATTGGTGTTAACCAAGCTGACAGTCTGAATGAGAACACATATTGCTTGTAAACCAAACAAATGCAATCTGCATGCAACAAAGGGGCGTGGGGGGTGGGGGTGGGGGGTATGGGGGGGTCTTTGAAATGAAGATGGATGATATGGCAAGATAAAGAGCAGATTGTATTGGCAGAAGCCAGTGTTGTTGTACTGCAGACTGTGAGGGTCTTGAGGTCTAAGGGTTGTTGGGGAGCTGGCAGCTCAGTGATCGAGACAGTGTCCTTGCTGTGAACCAGCAGCCAGCTAGCTACCTTGAGCGTGGATGGATGAACAGGAGGAATAGAGAAGGGATCTGAACTTTTTTTTTTTTTTTTTTTTTTTTTTGCTTGTGTGTGATGGTTGAAGGTTTACTACCGTGTGCTTGCCACTTCAAGTTTGGTCAGGTGTTTATCATGAATCAGCATGCCCCTCTCCCCACCGATTTTGAAAAAAAAAAATCACAGAAAAACCAAAACACAGACACACACACACACGCACGCACGTACGCATGCACGCACGCACGCACGCACACGCGCGTGCACGCACACACACACACACACACACACACAAAACCAACAACATTGAGCTCAAAACTGAAATGAACTGGAGGAGTGTGCTCCAAAAAGCATTATTATTATTGTTATTATTATTGTTTTTCTTGTTGATATAACTATTGTCTCTTTGTCTCCTTTTGCATTGATATCTTTTTACCAGTGTTGCTGTTGTGCATGTGTTATTGTGCACGCTTTTCTTTTTTGTGTATGTGAGTTTTGGAAGAACACATTTCCTTCCTTTACCTTCTGTCCTGATGGCATATTTTTGTGAACTGAGGTTTTGAAGACAGTGTCAGCCACCTTTGTAGCTCTGTAAACATTGCTGTTTCTGTGTTAGTTTTTCTACTGTACCATAACTCAGCACAAAGTGTGTGTGTGTGTGTGTGTGTGTGAGTGTGCATGCGCATGTGTGTGTGTGTGGGGGGTGGTGGTGGTGGTGGTGGTATGTGTATACATGTGTGTGCATGTGTGTGTGTGTGTGCAGTATGTGTAGGTGTGTGTGTGAGTCTGTGTGTGTGAATGTGGTGAGGGAAGATCATTTGCCATATGTACCATTGTAGAATTGGCTTGTTTTGTTGCAAAAAGAGACCCATGATTATGGGAATTATGTCAATGTAGTGAAAAGCACTCATACTCATCTCAGGTTCTTAAAAAAAATGAATAGCAGCATTAAAAGGTTAGCATTACATTTGCATCTGTGGAGATAAATATTTGCTGTGTGTGTGTGTGTGTGTTCAAATGTTTGGATGTGTGTGGTTGTGTAATGAAACAAAATTTAATTACCATGCTATGGAATGCAATGGCAAGGATAGGGGGGAAATAGAAAAGGGTACAGATCACAAAATATTTCCCATCCTGAAGCTACTGAGCATGCATGGGGTGAATTCCATTTCCTTTACTTCACAGTGAAGCTGTTCACAGCACACAAACAGGCTTGGCCATGCGTTAAGACTTCCTCTATTAGGCTTTGTGCTGGTCTGACAACTTCACGACTTGATGTGTAATAACTATTTGGTCACCAAACATGGAGTATAATACAAACTCCTCCTATTTGTAAGTCAGATCAGTCTAGTGTATGTCATCAACAGTTGATGGGAATATTGATGTTTTTGACATTTTACATTTGTCATCAGTTGTTTGACTTGTTGGATTAATTGTTTTTCATTTGTGAAGTCAATAACTAAAAATGTTGATTAATTATACTTATTTTTATTTTAGATATTCTTCATTGATTCCACTCTTCATTTCTGTTTCACATAACTTATGAATATAATACAATCTCCCACCCTCCACCTCTCCTATTTTGTGATTGATTTGTTTTCAAATGAAAACATTCAAATGTAACAATTAACACCTTATCTGACATCTACAGTTACTAGTAAGTTGTGAATGAATTGGACATCTCTCTCTCTCTCTGTTTTACTTCAGCCAGCCCTGGCATCTGAAGGAGATATGAAAGGAGGGTTTCATTTTGTAACAGCTGCAAGAATGTTTTGATGGGCACAACAGCATGATATATAAGCTAAGCAGTATAGGTTTGCCATTGGCGCTGTTTTTATTGGTTTGTGTACTAGGTCTCTCATGGAGAGAGCCTTACTTTGTGTGTGTGTGTGTGTGTGTGTGTGTGTGTGAAAGAGAGAGATAGAGAGATAAAGAGAGAGTGTGTATATGTGTGATTCATACACTTTACTGGCCCTGCACCCATTATAGTGCTTTTAGAATACCATCAGTGGCTTGATATGGCTTGCTGGTAACTTGTAGCATGTGGAGGCAGTATGGCTGGGCCTGCTCATTACACTACAGGCTTGCTTAGGCATGCATGCGCCAGAAGTGGCCACCAGCAGAGTTGCATTAGAAGCAGATAGTGTACCATAGGCCCTGTCTGTAATATGACTGCTGTCTTATTGATCTGTGTGTGTGTGTAGTATTGTGCACGTCCTTCTGGGCTCGCTTCTTTCTTCTTCTTGTTTTTTTGTTGCTCCAATTGCTGACACCAGTGAATTCATCCAAAGAAGTGTGTCGTGGCTTTGCTTGTCAGCTAAATGGTAGCTGTCACCCAGAAAGATGTTGCATATTGTTTTGCTATGAAAAACAAAAGCAGACTTATTTATTTTTTTATATTTTGCTGCGGCAGTCTTCCAGTTCACTGATCATCTCTCTCCCTCTTTGTCACCTGTAAGCATGCAGCATAATCATATGCGCATGCACGCATGCACATGTTTGCAAACACAAGCTGCTCTTTGGTGGAAACTGAAAAGACATGGGGGGCATTGTGCAATACCCCCACCCCACCCCACCCTGCCCTCATAACAAAATGATATTAACTTTGAGGTGACCCCAAAAATTGATGTTTGTCATCTGGCAAATCATGATGTGTAACACGCAGTACAGCTGAGGTATAAGTGGTTTATTGCATTGTGTTTGGCTAGGTGTGGAGTCTCAACTGATAGGTGTGCACGCGCGTGTGTGTGCTGACAGATACCCAGTCAGTATGTGAGTCATTCTGTGTGTTTTTGCATCACCTGAAAATACCTTTGTATGTATGGGTTTTCCAATCTTTCATAGACTGGTGGAAGAAGATCTGTGTGTCTCTGTTTCAGGACTCCAAACCCTCTTGCTCTCTTTTTGGGGGAAAAAATGATGAGGATTGGAGATGTCTGTACACACCCATTCACAAGGCCTTTGCTAAATAAACCATTTGTATTCATGTTCTATTTCTATCTCTCTCTTGCTCTCACCCAGTTTTCCCCCCCTCTCTTCTGTGTGTGTGTGTGTGTGTGTGTGTGTGTGTGTGTGTGTGTGTACTCATAAAAAAAGTTGTGCAGAAAATAGTTTCATCTCTTAAAGTGAAACAGATTCTCCTGAAAAATAAAACACAATAAACGCATTATCAGTAGGTGGGTCTCTTTTATTGCACCGTCAGTATGATATGAACGGTGTAATGGTCGCATGGTAACTCTCTTCATGATGAGATCAGTCAGAGGAGATGTGTGAGAAAAAGTCAACAATTGTTTTACCAGAACCATTATTTTTATTTATTTATTGTTTTTTTAGTTGGGAATGGGAACACTGTTCTTTTGACACATATATATTTTTAAAATGGAAAGGGTGTTGGGTTTGGTACAAAAAACCAAGCTTTCTCATTTGATATATATGGAAACACGTTTCTTTTACCTCAACCATTATTTCTTCACACACACACACACACACACACACACACACACACACACACACACACACACACATCAATGTTAAAGGGACTTGGGTGCAAAAAACTAACATTCCCATT